>NW_024714351.1:0-9142 GCF_018991925.1 Homarus americanus
TAATAATATAATAATAATAATAATAATAATAATAATAATAATAATTAACGGTTTATTGAAGAGCTTGGCAGCCAAGGCTGAAAATATACAGTTACATATTTGGGGAATGGGTTTCAATTACAAATAATATACAAGTAACATAAGTGATACAAATAAGATATATAACACTGCCCTGCATAGTTTTTGAGGTTTGTGTATTATTAAGCTTTTCTGGGTGTATTTTGCATGCTGATCTCAAAAATGTTATCCATTTTGCTCAATCAGGTCAGAATTTTGTGCTATAGCATTTTAAGCGGAGATTCAGGTAAAATATTGATTTTTCGCTCAAAATGGGGTCCTCATATTCGTTCATTAAAAATCATAAGAGACATTGGCAAGCCTCACAGAAAAGATTTCGGTCAGTTTTAATGCCCACGATGCATTTAAATACACGTGCTCGCCGGCCATTTAAATGTCCGCCGTGACGCAAAGGAAAAGAGTATATGTCCGTGTTTTTTACATATATTTTTCACAATTAAATTTCTTTTCATCTGGTGGTACATGGCATGTACTACTCCTGATAGTGCCTCTAAAGTCTAGACCCTCAGTCAGTGTCTCTCGAGACTTCAAGAAAGTGGGAGTGTTTGCGTCTCTCTCTCTCTCTCTCTCTCTCTCTCTCTTCCACACACACACAAACATATTTCTAATCATATACACACCTGTTTTTCTTCTTACAGAGTTGTACATTTAATCATGAATCGGAAGTGCAAGAACGACCCGAACAGGTTTTGCTGCGGTTGTGTAACAATGACAGACCGACAGTGCACCATTACTCCCCTAGTGAAACTTATATCATGCATACTTTTGAATGAAACTTGGAGACCAAGATAAAGCTTTTCCCCTCACATGTGCTGCAAAACATGTGTTGAAAATCTGCGGCGCTGGAGCAACAAGAAGATTCAACGTCTACCATTTGGCATTCCTATGGTATGGAGGCAGAGATCATACCACGGACTGTTACTTCTGCATGACAAACCTCCAGGTGAGTTATATCAATACTAATATATCAAATGCAGTATGTTCATGCATTCTTAAATACATCTGTAAGTTAATATTTATGCTATCTTGATACTAAATCTTTTGTTCACATTTCAGGTATAAACAGGAAGAACAAACATCATGTTAAGTATCCAGATGTCCTCAGCCATCAAACCAGTTCCTCACGGACCAGGCCAATACCAACTCCACCAGAAAACTATAGGGACATGATACTCGATGACGATCATGATATCGATGAAGACATAGAAGAGACTGACGCTTCTAGTACATACTTGCCCACAGCTTCTGCAAAAGAGCCCATACCCTTCAGTCAAGCTGAGTTGAATGATTTAACAAGAGACTTGTGCTTGCTAAGGAGTCAGCTCAACTACTAGGATCACGGCTTTGAACACAATGTCTTAGCACCAGGAACAACATTTGCCTGGTACCGTAACCGTGAAAGAAAAAAAAATTTCCAAAAGTCAGTGAGGCAAGCTGAATGCAGGAATTTTGATGGCCCTCAGATCAGAGAGCTTTTCAAAGATCCCAAGTTTGATTGCAGCATGGATGTAAATGAGAAGAAAGCCTGGCATGCCCTTAAGTCTATTGTCTCCAATTTTCTTGGCAACTACAGAAGTCCAGAGTATGAACGAGTTGTTGAGGACCTACTTCTGAGCTACAAAGTTCTTGGTGCACGCATGTCCATCAAGATGCACTTCTCAGCTCCCACTTGGACTACTTTCCAGAGAACTGTGGTGATGTGAGTGAGGCACAAGGAGAACGCTTCCATCAAGATATCCGTGTAATGGAGGAGCGGTACCAGGGTCGCTGGGATATCAACATGCTCGCCGACTACTGTTGGTGTCTGAAACAGGACGCCCCAGACACCAACCACCAAAGAAATTCTCTGCGACAGCCATTTATGCATGTCAACTGTAAAGGCATCTATGTAGTTGACATATTTTGGTCCTATGTGTTGTGGTTACATTTCTTATGATATATTTCGCATAAATTGCTGCTACATGGGCTAAAAAATCCTTTCATTCCTCTCAAACCAGACAACTTCCTACACTTAAGAATATTTTGACTCTGCCCTATCGTAATGAATTTGTCCCGTTAGTTCGGTCCCTCAAGCTCCTAATATTAATGTTGTTTTCAAGTATGACTCAACCATTACCAATATGTTAATAAGGAATAGCCCAAGTTTGAATGTAAATGGAAGTGTTTATTGTATTCCATGTAGCAAATGTAATTGTAATTATGTAGGTCAGACAGGAAAAACACTGCAGCTCAGAATCAAACAACATAAGTATAATATCAGAACTGCATCTGAAAGCAGTGCCTTGTTCGTTCATGTTAGGAATAATAATCACCCCATTGCTTGGGAAAAAAGCTTAGAAGTATTCAAATCATCTTGTGTCACAGAAAGACTTCTTGTTGAAGCTAGTTTGATTAAGGAATTAAAATCAATAAACCTTAGTGATGGTCAGTTCAAAACTGATAATATGTTACATAAATTTATTTGTCAGTGGCCCAAGGTTAAAAATGCTTTGAAAACCTTTGATCTAGATGTATGATAGTTATTTTGTGGGTCCCTTTTTTCTGACCTGACTTGGCTAGTCACGTCACCACCCTTCTCTTAAGCTCCTCTACGTGTGTGTTGGTGTGGGGATTAGTGGATGTCATCATTTTGACCTGACCTCATGTTTTTAGGTCACCCTGTATATTTAAGCCTCTCTCTGTCCATGTAATCCAGTTGCCTCTGAAGATGTCTTGAATAAAGACGAAAGCTAAGGTACTCCGTTGTTTCCATTTTCCCGTGTGATTTTATCAAGATATATATATATATATATATATATATATATATATATATATATATATATATATATATATATATATATATATATATATATATATATATATATATATATATATATGGCCCAGAGGATGATGCCAGATATTGCCAAGTGTTCAGACAATTTTGTCCTCAACTGTGCATCTTGCTCACTGCGACAACAACCTGTGATACACTATTATTGTTCATCTACATCTAGGAAAATAAACTGAATATTTGAATGTCATTGATGTTTACGATTTATCAGTCATTAGTTATGGTGTCAGTCATTAATAAGAAGAATCTCTCTTAATTTATATTTTATTGATACCAATTAAACAATTTTCGTAAACAACGTTAAGAAGTAAATTTGCAGCAGCAAACATTCGCTGGCGGATACAACATCTCTCCCTCATTCACTCCCACAACAACAACAAACTTGACTGAGGCCTCGATGAACGAATGACCCAAAACAGTGCAAGTCTCGTTACCTTTGACTCATGTGAAAAGGTTAAAAAAAATATTAAATCCAATTTTATCTGTACTGATGTTTGGGGACCGTAGCAAGGCATCTTTGTATAAACTTTCATGTATATTAACAAAGAGAAATTGTGAGACTAAAACCACGAATCTCTTAATATACGCTTATGGGGTGTGTGAACTTTGACCTCCGGGAAGGGAAAATCCAGAGGAGAGTGCGTGAGTAAAGCGACTTGTTTTATTCCCTGTTGTCCAGACAAGAGTCTCTGCTCTTCTGAAACAAGAACTGCTCGCTGTTATTTGAATTCTTTAGTCTGTGTAACAATATCTCGAGCTGTGGTGTCAGGTATCACCCACTGACGTTTTTCTATTTCCGTTTTCGTTTCATTTTTGTTTTATCTGTCGTCCATAATTCTATATATTTCTCTTAACTGTCTGGTGTTTCTTTATAGCGATTTATTCATTCGTCAAGTTTTACGTCCAGACGTCATCAATGAGGAAGCTTATAGGTCCACTCCAACTGTACAGACACTCAGTAACTACAAGCACACAAGAGATCATTCCAAGGTCAAAGTTAGCCAAATATAACTTCCGAAGTAAACAATCAACTCCCTCAACAACCCAAACAGTAACAATCATTATGGCGGCCCCACTCAGGTGTTCTAGTGTTTAATTTATTATGACTTCAAACAATTATCTGGTTTTTCGAAGAATTTGTAACCAGGAATGTATCTTGTTAATTTACAGTGCAGCTTGTTCATGATAATATGTGATAAATACAGAAGATTTCATATTTATTCCAATGATTTTTGACACTGCAATTAATTCTATACACTGTCTGTTTACCCAGTTGATTAAAGCTGAGTTTCGTTGGTACTGAATTTGTTGATAATTATTATGTGGAGAATTAATACTACCTTAGCCTGTTCTCCCAAGGTGGAGGAGGCGGTGATGAGAGGGAGGTAACTGAGGCGATGAGAGGGAGGTAACTGAGGCGATGAGAGGGAGGTAACTGAGGCGATGAGAGGAAGGTAACTGAGGAGATGAGAGGGAGGTAACTGAGGAGATGAGAGGGAGGTAACTGAGGCGTTGAGAGGAAGGTAACTGAGGCGATGAGAGGAAGGTAACTGAACCGATGAGAGGGAGGTAAATGAGGCGATGAGAGGAAGGTAACTGAAGCGATGAGAGGGAGGTAACTGAGGCGATGAGAGGGAGGTAAATGAGGCGATGAGAGGAAGGTAACTGAAGCGATGAGAGGAAGGTAACTGAGGCGATGAGAGGAAGGTAACTGAAGCATGAGAGGGAGTAACTGGGCGATGAGAGGAAGGTAACTGAGGCGATGAGAGGGGAGGCAACTGAGGCGATGAGGAGGAAGGTAAATGAGGGCGATGAGAGGGAGGTACCTGAGGCGATGAGGAGGAAGTAACTGAGGCGATGAGAGAGGAGATAACTGAGGCGATGAGGAGGCAACTGAACCGATGAGAGGGAGGTAACTGAGGCGATGAGAGGGAGGTAACTGAGGCGATGAGAGAGGTAACTGAGGCGATGAGAGGGAGGTACAGAGGCGATGAGAGGAGAGAGTAACTGAGGCGATGAGAGGGAGATAACTGAGGCGATGAGAGGGAGGTAACTGAGGCGATGAGAGGGAGGTAACTGAGGCGATGAGAGGGAGGTAACTGAGGCGATGAGAGGGAGGTAACTGAGGCGATGAGAGGAAGGTAACTGAAGCGATGAGAGGGAGGTAACTGAGGCGATGCGAGGGAGGTAACTGAGGCGATGCGAGGGGGAGTAACTGAGGCGATGAGAGGGAGGTAACTGAGGCGATGAGAGGAAGGTAACTGAGCGATGAGGGAGGTAACTGAGAAAATGAGACGGAGGTAACTGAGGCGATGAGAGGGGGTAACTGAGGCGATGAGAGGTAACTGAGGCGATGAGAGGGAGGTAACTGAGGCGATGAGAAGGGGGTAACTGAGGCGATGAGAGCTAAATGAGGCGATGAGAGGGCGGTAACTGAGGCGATGAGAGGTAACTGAGGGCGTGAGAGGAGGTAACTGAGGCGATGCGAGGGAGAACTGAGGCGATGAGAGGTAAATGAGGCGATGAGGAAGGTAACTGAGGCGATGAGAGGAAGGTAACTGAGGCGATGAGAGGAAGGTAACTGGAAGCGATGAGAGGGAGGTAAATGAGGCGATGAGAGGAAGGTAACTGGGCGAAGGGAGACGTGAGAGGAAGGTAAATGAGGCGATGAGAGGAGGTAACTGAGGCGATGAGAGGAAGTAACTGAGGCGATGAGAGGGAGATAACTGAGGCGATGAGAGGGGAGGTAACTGAGGCGATGAGAGGGAGGTAACTGAGGCGATGAGAGGGAGGTAACTGAGGCGATGAGAGGAGGTAACTGAGGGAATGAGAGGGAGGTAACTGAGGCGATGAGAGGGAGGTAACTGAGGCGATGAGGGGAGGCAACTGAGAAAATGAGAGGGAGGTAACTGAGGCGTGAGAGGGAGGTAACTGAGGCGATGAGAGGAGGTAAATGAGGCGATGAGAGAGGTAACTGAGGCGAAGAGGGAGGTAACTGTGGCGATGGGGGCTGAGGCGATAAGACGTGTGAGGGAGAGGGCTGAGGCGATGAGAGGTAACTGAGGCGATGAGAGGGAGGACTGAGGCGATGCGGGGAGGAACTGGGCGATGGGGGAGGTCTGGGCGATGAGAGGGCGGAAGGATGAGAGAGGTACTGAGGCGATGAGAGGGAAGGTAACTGAGGCGATGAGAGGGCAACTGAGGCGATGCGAGGGAGGTAAATGAGGCGATGAGGGAGGTACCTGAGGTGATGAGAGGAAGTAACTGAGGGGCGATGAGAGGGAGATAACTGAGGCGATGAGAGGGAGGTAACTGAACCGATGAGAGGGGAGGTAACTGAGGCGATGAGAGGGAGGTAACTGAGGCGATGAGAGGGGTAACTGAGGCGATGAGAGGAAGGTAAATGAGGCGTGAGGAGGCCTGAGGCGATGAGAGGAAAGTAACTGAGGCGATGGAGGAGATAACTGAGGCGATGAGAGGGGAGGTAACTGAGGCGATGAGAGGGTAACGGGGCGATGAGAGGGAGGTAACTGAGGCGATGAGAGGGAGGTAACGGGGCGATGAGAGGAGGTAACTGAAGCGATGAGAAGTAACTGAGGCTGGAGGGAGGTAACTGAGGCGATGCGAGGGAGGTAACTGAGGCGATGAGGAGGAGGTAACTGAGGCGATGAGGAGGAAGGTAACTGAGGCGATGAGAGGGAGGTAACTGAGAAAATGAGACGGAGGTAACTGGGGCGATGAGAGGGGGTAACTGAGGCGATGAGAGGTAACTGAGGCGATGAGAGGGAGGTAACTGAGGCGATGAGGAAGGGGGCTAACTGAGGCGATGAGAGCTAACTGAGGCGATGAGAGGGCGGTAACTGAGGCGATGAGAGGTAACTGGGGGCGGTGAGAGGAGGTGGCAAGGGCGATGAGAGGGAGGAAACTGAGGCGATGAGAGGGAGGTAAATGAGGCGATGAGAGGAAGGTAACTGAGGCGATGAGGAGGGGAAGGTAACTGAGGCGATGAGAGGAAGGTAACTGAAGGATGAGAGGGTAAATGAGGCGATGAGAGGAAGGTAACTGGGGTGAGAGGGAGGTAACTGAGGCGATGAGAGGGGCATGAGGCGATGAGAGGAAGGTAAATGAGGCGATGAGAGGGAGGTACCTGAGGCGATGAGAGGAAAGTAACTGAGGCGATGAGAGATAACTGAGGCGATGAGAGGGAGGTAACTGAGGCGATGAGGGAGGTAACTGAGGCGATGAGAGGGAGGTAACTGAGGCGAGGAGAGGGAGGTAACTGAGGAAATGAGAGAGTAGCATGAGGCGATGAGAGGGAGGTAACTAAGGCGATGAGTGGGAGGCAACTGAGAAAATGAGAGGGAGGTAACTGAGGCGATGAGAGGAGGTGCTGAGGCGATGAGAGGGAGGTAAATGAGGCGATGAGAGAGAGGTAACTGAGGCGATGAGAGGGAGGTAACTGTGGCGTGGGGGCAACTGAGGGCGATAAGACGTAAGTGAGGCGATGAGAGGGAGATAACTGAGGCGATGAGAGGTAACTGAGGCGATGAGAGGGAGGTAACTGAGGCGATGCGAGGGAGGAAACTGAGGCGATGCGAGGGAGGTAACTGAGGCGATGAGAGGAAGGTAACTGAGGCGATGAGAGGGAGGTAACTGAGGCGATGTGAGGGAGGTAACTGGGGCGATGAGGAGGAAGGTAAATGAGGCGATGAGAGGGAGGTACCTGAGGCGATGAGAGGTACCTGAGGCGATGAGAGGGGAGATAACTGAGGCGATGAGAGGGAGGTAACTGGGGCGATGAGAGGAAGGTAACTGAAGCGATGAGAGGGGCTTGAGGCGATGAGAGGAGGTAACTGAGGCGATGAGAGGGAGGTAACTGGAGGCGATGCGAGGGGGAGGTAACTGAGGCGATGAGAGGAAGGTAACTGAGGCGTGAGAGGAAGGTAACTGGCGATGAGAGGAGGTAACTGAGGCGATGAGAGGAGGTAACTGAGGCGATGAGAGGGAGGTAACTGAGGCGATGAGAGGAAGGTAAATGAGGCGATGAGAGGGAGGTACCTGAGGCGATGAGAGGAAAGTAACTGAGGCGATGAGAGGGGAGATAACTGAGGCGATGAGGAGGTAACTGAGGCGGAGAGGGAGGTAACTGAGGCGATGAGAGGGAGGCAACTAAGGCGATGAGAGGGAGGTGGCTGAGGCGATGAGAGGAAGGTAACTGAAGCGATGAGAGGGAGGTAACTGAGGCGATGAGAGGGAGGTAATGAGGCGATGCGAGGGGAGGTAACTGAGGCGATGAGGGAAGGTAACTGAGGCGATGAGGAGGAAGGTAACTGAGGCGATGAGGAGGGAGGTAACTAGAAATGAGAGGGGAGGTAACTGTGGCGATGAGGTAACTGGGGGCGATGAGGTAACTGGGGCGTGGAGGTAACTGAGGCGATGAGAGGAGGTAACTGGCAGCGATGGGATGGAGTAACTGAGGCGATGAGGGGGAGGGCCAGGCGGGAGGGAGGTAACTGAGGCGATGAGAGGAAGGTAACTGAGGCGATGAGGAGGGAAGGTAACTGAGGCGATGAGGCCAGGTGGCCGAGGCGATGAGAGGGAGGTAACCGAGGCGATGAGAGGGGAGGTAACGGAGGCGATGAGAGGAAGTAACTGAAGGCGATGAGAGGGAGGTAACTGAGGCGATGAGAGGGAGGTAACAGGGTGCACGAAGATCCATGAGACTCCTACTCCCTTGCCCCTCCTATTTCCTCGCCCTCCCTGCTCTCCTGCCTCCTGCTCTCCTCCTCACTCTCCTGCCCCTTCCTGCCCTCCACCCCTCCTCCTCCCCCCCTCCCCCCCACCTCACACCCCCCTCCCCTGCCCATTCCCCCTTGCTCCTACCCTGCCCCACTCCCTGCCCCTTCACCACCCTCCCTTCCCCCCGCCCTCCTTTCCTGTTCTCCTAACACCGTCCCTCCTCTGCCCTCCTCCTCGTGCCCATTCTCCCCACTGCCCTCATTCCCCTGCCCCTACCCCATCTTTCCTATTCCTCCTCCCACCACCCTCCTCCCTCCCGCCCCTCCCCTCCCCTGCCCATTCTCCCCTCCCTCCTACCCCGCCCCTTCTCCCCTTCCCTCCCCTCCCCCTCCTCTACCACCCCTCCTCCTCCCCTGAGGTTAAGTTGTCAGGAGATGTAGAAACCTAGGCAGGTGCCGCCATCAGGACATAGAAGGATGGTTGTGTGTCGTTCAC
>NW_024714352.1:0-16799 GCF_018991925.1 Homarus americanus
TATATGTAGTGATGATGGGTGGTGTTATATGTAGTGATGCTGGATGGTGTCATATGTAGTGATGATGGATGGAATTATATGTAGTGATGATGGATGATGTTATATGTAGTGATGATGGTTGGTGTTATATGTAGTGATGTTGGATGGTGTTATATGTCGTGATGGATGGTTCTATATGTAGTGATGGTGGATGGTGTTATATGTAGTGATGATGGATCGTGTTATATGTAGTGATGATGGATAGTGTTATATGTAGTGATGATGATGGATGGTGTTATAACTAGTGATGATGGATGTTGTTATATGTAGTGATGAAGGATGGTGTTAGTGAAGATTGTGAAGTGAGATGTAGTGAAGATTGTGAAGTGAGGTGTAGTGAAGATTGTGAAGTGAGATGTAGTGAAGATTGTGAAGTGAGATGTGGTGAAGATTGTTAAGTGAGATGTAGTGAAGATTGTGAAGTGACATGTAGTGAAGATTGTGAAGTGAGATGTAGTGAAGATTGTGAAGTGAGATGTAGTGAAGATTGTGAAGTGAGGTGTAGTGAAGATTGTGAAGTGAGATGTAGTGAAGATTGTGAAGTGAGATGTGGTGAATATTGTTAAGTGAGATGTAGTGAAGATTGTGAAGTGAGATGTAGTGAAGATTGTGAAGTGACATGTAGTGAAG
This sequence comes from Homarus americanus, assembly GCF_018991925.1. Lineage (NCBI taxonomy): Eukaryota > Metazoa > Arthropoda > Malacostraca > Decapoda > Nephropidae > Homarus > Homarus americanus. Next base: position 670 of record NW_024714352.1, read on the forward strand.
ATTGTGAAGTGAGATGTAGCGAAGATTGTGAAGTGAGATGTAGTGAAGATTGTGAAGTGAGATGTAGTGAAGATTGTGAAGTGAGATGTAGTGAAGATTGTGAAGTGAGATGTAGTGAAGATTGTGAAGTAAGATGTAGTGAAGATTGTGAGGTGATATGTGGTGAAGATTGTGAAGTGAGATGTAGTGAAGATTGTGAAGTGAGATGTAGTGAAGATTGTGAAGTGAGATGTAGTGAAGATTGTGAAGTGGGATGTAGTGAAGATTGTGAAGTGAGATGTAGTGAAGATTGTGAAGTGAGATGTAATGAAGATTGTGAAGTGAGATGTAGTGAAAATTGTGAAGTGAGATGTAGTGAAGGTTGTGAAGTGAGATGTAGTGAAGATTGTGAAGTGAGATGTAGTGAAGATTGTGAATTGAGAAGTAGTGAAGATTGTGAAGTGGGATGTAGTGAAGATTGTGAAGTGAGATGTAGTGAAGATTGTGAAGTGAGATGTAGTGAAGATTGTGAAGTGAGATGTAGTGAAGATTGTGAAGTGAGATGTAGTTAAGATTGTGAAGTGAGATGTAGTGAAGATTGTGAAGTGAGATGTAGTGAAGATTGTGAAGTGAGATGTAGTGAAGATTGTGAAGTGAGATGTAGTGAAGATTGTGAAGTGAGATGTGGTGAAGATTATGAAGTGAGATGTAGTGAAGATTGTGAAGTGAGATGTAGTGAAGATTGTGAAGTAAGAAGTGGTAAAGATTGTGAAGTAAGATGTGGTAAAGATTGTGAAGTGAGATGTAGTGAAGATTGTGAAGTGAGATGTAGTGAAGATTGTGGAGTGAGATGTAGTGAAGATTGTGAAGTGAGATGTAGTGAAGATTGTGAAGTAAGATTATAAAGTAAACTGTAGTAATTGAGGTTAAACGAACGCGGGTTATTCTGTAGTGTATCTGTGTCTTGTTAACGTGGAACCAACATGGCGGTGGTTCTCAATATAGATACGTTATTTTGCCGGGAATTTCTGTCAAAATGAAATATGAATCAACCATATTTAGCCTAAATTAACCTAGCGGCTTTATTATATATTCTAAGATGTTTAAGTTGGATAGATCAGATCAGGTTAGGTTAAGTCAGGTTGGGTTAGGTTAGGTTAGTTTTGTTAATTTTGCCACTTAGAGGCTAGTTTATTGTGCCCCCCATACTCATCCTGTGAGTGGTAGTGCAAAGAGATTACAAAGTGGTGTTAGATGAGGTAGGTGGTTAAGTTAAGTTTCAATAGGTTAGGTTGGATTACGTCAGGTTGGGTTAAGTTAGGTTAGGTAGGTAATAAGTAGATAGGTTACGGTCGGTAGGTGGGAAAGTTAGGTTTGATTAGGTTAGCTTATGTCAGACGGGGAGGTTAGGTTCGATTATGTCAGGTTAGGTTCGATTATGTCAGGTTAGGTTAGATTACTTCAGGTTAGATTAGATTATGTCAGGTTAGGTTAGATTATGTCAGGTTAGGTTAGATTATGTCAGGTTAGGTTAGAGTATGTCAGGTTAGGTTAGATTATGTCAGGTTAGGTTAGATTATGTCAGGTTAGGTTAGATTACGTCAGGTTAGGTTAGATTATGTCAGGTTACGTTAGATTATGTCAGGTTAGGTTAGATTATATCAGGTTAGGTTAGATAATGTCAGGTTAGGTTAGATTATGTCAGGTTTGGTTAGATTATGTCAGGTTTGGTAAGTAGGTGGAGGTGGGTAAAAAAGGTTAGGTTAGGTCGGCAGGTTTAGTGTAGGAGCTTAAGTAATCCCGTAAAAATTTCATGTTAATTTTTGACACCATACATCGTAATAATCCTTATAAACTATGTTAAGGAACTGTGGTGTAATTTTTTCTGAACGGTTTATTATAAGTTTTATTACCATTAACTCCTAAGTAACTTAAAACATGACTAATAACCTATGAACATGTAGTATTATATCATTACAATTTAACGTAATATATTATGAATGCTGTTATAATATCTTAAGTGTGTTACAAACATGGTTGCTCATATATGCCATCCTGTCTCTGGCATAGAAGAGATTGCAGTAAGTAAAATTAATTGCTAAAGACAAATACTGGAAATTAAACATATACTTATTACCATTATCTGAAAAGCTTAGAACCACCGTTTTATATTTATTAAAAGTTTGTAGTGTTATACATCATGTATATACAAGTCACAAGTTATTATTTACGACATTGCTTCAGTCCTCGTCATCAGAGTCTTCTGTGTACAACAGATTCCTTCACCTTGTTTAGGCATTTCTCATCATCTGCTTGACAGTTATACATCTCGGTGCATGTCATGCTATTCTTTCTGTATGAACATGACAATGATCCACATTTCCTGACGCCACATCCACATTTAACAAGTCTGTGATTGCTTCTGGAGCTGGTGGTTGGTCTGATATTACTAGTATGAAACAGTCATTGTCAATCTTCCAGCCATGCTCTAATTGTGAAAGCATTTCACTGTCTGCATCACAAGACCACAGAAGAGCTTGATACCTTCCTCTCAATATATGATACTTTAGAGTTGCTGCAGTCGCTGGTAGTTCTCCAGCTTCTGCCTGCGTTATCTTGAAGAGATGCCATCTAAGTTTTGGCAGTTTAGTGAAAGTCATTCGTGGACAGTAGAGCTTAAATACAAATTCCTCTAGACCAATATACATGTCTGCTGGAGGCATTTGGTCTACTCAGCATCTTGAATGCATCTAGGACTTTTGTGTTAGATTTCATCAAAGTGCTCCAACATGCTTTCTTTCCTTTGCCAACAAATTTTCCAATGCAGTCAGATCCTGTGAAGGCATGGAAACCTGTAAGGCTCTCTGCCCAATGTGTCGTCGCTCACCAGTTCCTGTTATCATACTTGTATTTTCTCCAAGTTAAGGCTGCTTTAATATGCCAAACACATCAGTGTCTGGTGACTTGATATGTACAGTGCTGCCCTTCTGTGATGCATATACTGTATATCCTGCTTAAGTTCTATAACTTGTGATAGCAATTTGATGGTTGAAGTCTTATTTGCTGCTTTCCACGACAGTAGATTAACCTTGGACAGCTTTTCCCAGATGCTCAATGGACCAACAATACGTTCCTTGACAAAATTTTCATAATTTTGGCTTCCAACTTCATATGCTCATTGATTGTCATATTTGGCATTTTCTGGCATTACAGCTCCAGTTACCAAGTTTATAAGAGCATCATTTTCCTGGGATTACAGTCACCAATAACATTGTGTAGCTTCTGTACATCAGCATATTGACTGCTGACAATAGCTGTAGAGAGCTCATGGTGTTCTGTTCTTTTGTAATCTTTATGAGTTTGATATTTTATGTAATGAACTTAATTTGAAAACCCAAATGGTAGTATATGATCTTTTATCACCTTAGACACTCTGTGCGTCATGCCTCTCAAGTGATTTTTTTCCTCTCTTCTCTGGACAAATACGACCTTTATCCCATCAGAAAAAATATCACCATATATATTTTCTTAATCTACAGGTGCCAAGGTTTAAAATGACGGATGGTGTTAAAAATTAACCTGAAATTTTTACGTGACCACATATTGTCTTGTTGGGTTTCTGAGAGAACTTCACGGCTAAATAGCGCCTCTGTATTGATAGCCGGTACATGTCGTAATATCCACCGCTCATAGTTAAATCTTTATGTCCGTTTATTTTGTCCTAATTTAAGTATCAAAGAGTGTTTTCATTTTTAAGTATCTTAAGTATCTTTTTCCCCACTCCTAAGTATCTAAGTATGATTTATTTTTATTTTTAAGTAACTAACCATATTTTTGTTTTCATTATAAAATGTGATTGATATAGACAACAGAAGTAAATATCAGCAGGAGGTCGTAAACGAAGCTGATGTGAAGTATTTTGACTCACTGTTCCCATGAACTAATTGCTTCACTGGTTTATACCGAAGAAATAAAACCGTCAACGAACCATCCGATTCAAATGTGTCTTAGGCGATACAGGGTGTTTATGCGTCACTCTGATATCAAGAATGACTTTGTGTACTGTGGTGAAGCTGAGGGTAGGATAGGGTTGGGTTGGGATGGGTTAGGATTACGCATGTGTGGGTATATTCTGTCGCATTTTATAGGTATCTTGCGTCTTTCTCTTTATTCCTTTATCATGAGTATCTGTGCCTATTAATACACCACCTCGCAGGATAGTGGAAGAGGAATGGATAGTAACGAGATAATATTCTTCTTACATATACCTTAGCTTGATTACAGGTAACACCAGGTAAAAGTTACGTGACTCTTAAGAGTTTTCCTCGACTTGGCTGATTCAACTGTAAGACTTGCTGTATTTATCCTTATTAAAATCCTCCACCTGTAAGACCCTCCACTTGTAAGACTCTCCACCTGTAAGACCCTCCACTTGTAAGACTCTCCACCTGTAAGACCCTCCACTTGTAAGACTCTCCACTTGTAAAACCCTTTATGGATTTGAAATACCTTCTCGTCTTGACTCCACTAGTACTGTACACACCCTCTCTTGCCTTAGTTTACAGTAATGTTGAAGTATATAATGAAGACTCACAGCTCATGGGTTAGAAAAACAAAAGATGCTTGTTTTATTTATTTATTTATTTATTTATTTATAGCTTATTTTAGAATCCCCGAAAGTTAGAACAAAATGGCTGACGGGACTCACAAGCGGGCGATGTTTACAGTATGGACCAAGAATAAAAAATAAATGAAAAAATAAAATAAATAAATCGTAAATTGGTGCATTGTTTCTCCAGGGGTAATTATAGAAGTACAAATGTTCTCCAGCAGTGGGTAACGATCATAGCCACGTATAGAGCTTCTAACGCAGGTAGATTGATATAGATGCATTACCTGGAGTTAGTGGGTTACAGGGGCCTCCTACACGATAATATTAAAGGTGTTTTTTCCTTCTGTTTGTGGCACTTGAGGTGTTTAGGTTAGGTTTAATTAAAATGGTTTAGTTATAATGGTTATATTACGATAATTTAAGTTGAATTTAGAACTTTTGATTTGCATATATCGTGTTTTAGAAGGATTTGTTAGCTAATAAGTTTAATTTGGATAAGTTTAGTTTAATTTAGATCATTTGATTTTACAAGGTCGTATTATAATGACTGGGAACCATATAGAAAACTGTTAGAGAAGTAAATATTTCTACGGCAGTGAATGAGTAAGTCAATAAGTGGTATATAGAGCTGCTGACGCAACTTAAACGGTATATACTGTACATTATATGTTATCAGAGCTTTCCTGTTGTACGTAACCGCCTCCGTCAAAGTGTCTTACTGGCTCATGTGAAGATTAGCCTCTAGTTTATTTAACCTCAAGATTAACTACACTGGCACTGCCTGACCTGACCTGACCTGACCTACCCTACCCTACCCTACTCTACCCTACCCTACCCTACCCTACCCTACCCTAACCTAACCTAACCTAACTTAACTTCCCAAGTAGCGTTAGGTTAATCATTAGTTGAAATAAGCTGGGAGGGTTAATCTTCAGGTAATCTATCTTAATTAACAATTTTGGTCAGGTGAGGCCTTCTTTACCTTACTCGAGAGCAGGAGGAGGAGGACTTGCTAACGTCTACAGATCATCGTCAACCAAGGCAGATATTGAATACCTTTTGTTTACCTTCGTGGCTTAAGAACACATCTTAACACCATAAGACTATTCGCCTCAATACAATAATACAGTAATTGATTATTGTATTCTAATATAATTTACGGTGTATCTTGTGAACCAGATTTATTGTTTGACCTTAGTGAATGAGAAACTGGTTGAGGTGTATTGTGGTAAACATCCTTAAGAGCAGCTCTGTGTGTTCTTACGACCTCAAAGTAACACAAAAGGTAGCCAATATCTACCCTTGATCAGTCACTTTATGTAGATGTCAATTGTGTCATTTTTCTAGACTTAGTGCCCCCTGGAGGAGAAAGTAAATACAATGTTAATTTATTTTGGTCACAACACACGCTAGTAGATTATTTTTCCTATTTAACTAAATAATCAACACTATGAAGCTAACTAATTATATAACTCAAAGATGGTAACCAATATGGCGTCGATATTGTTCACATACTCTATGATAAATAGATGTATTGTCTGTTTAATTTTAGGGAAGAATTTAATTTATAAACTTTTGAGAATCTGGATACAGGAGTTTTGTCTTTGTGTGTGTGTGTGTGGTGATGATGACGCATACTTTCCTCTGCAGTGAAAAAATATCTTGACATTGCAAAGTTTAACTGTAAGCCGAAGGAACGTTTGTAATGTGACTTGTTATGTGAAATTGTAACTTGAAATTCTTTGTGAAAAATATTTCCCTATAAAGTTTGGCAATAAATGAAGTATTACATCAAGGTGTAACTTGTAGTTTTTTGTGGAGTAATTACCTATGTGGACGATACAGCTACTCCAGGGTGTAAGACCTAGAGTAGAAAGTCTTTAGACCTTACCTGAGGTTGAAAGACTCTTATAGTGGAACGTCTTAGGTATTGAAACTTTAATTACAGTAAATAAAATATAATCTACCTAAACATTCCTTCACCTGGCGACAACTAATGATACAGGTGGTGTAATAGCTCTTTAAAATTCCTCCGTTTGATATAATAATGACCACACATGAACTTATAATGTGCAATGTCTTGATAACACATTAGCTGCAACATTACACATAGTCCAGTGTATGTGTAGTGAGGGACATCTACCTAAATGAGTTACAGAATGTGGAGTTGAGGCAAAAAAAAGTTGGGACATGTTTGAGATCATCAGTTGAGCCAAACGTTTATACTCAATATTGTTATAATGGTATTTTAGAGCGACCGAAAAATTTAAACAAAATGGCCGGCTAGGTGACACATACCTAACAAGAATTAAACATGAGAACGAACATACACACACACACACACACACACACACACACACACACACACAAACACACCAGTTTTACCCACATTATCACCAGACTATCGGCATACCTGGTCGGTGGACACCTGCCTCCTCCTCCTCCTCCTCACCTTGCTAATATGCTAATATGCTCTGGTATGTTCCAGTCTATTTAAGATATGCTCCCATCTATCTTAAAGAGCTTATGCTAGGTTGGTCTGATATGCTCCTCAAAGACTATGCTGATATACTCTTGTCATCTGATATGCCATTATGTTCATATCTCTCTAAAGGATATACTAATATGTTCTGATATGTTGGTATGGTTCTGTCTCTCAGAGGGTGTGCTGATGTACTATAAGAGCATATGGGGTATGTTGATATACTGGGTTATGTAGCTAGGCTCATATCTCTCTTACAGGGTATGCTAATATACCCTGATATGCTCGCATCTATCTCTGAGCGTATACTGGTTGACTGTAATGACATAAGAGATATGCTGGTATGCTTCTAAGGGAATATGTTAACATACTCTAATAATAATTTGAAATGAGGTTAGTTATACTTTAGATTCAGGGGATATACTGATATGTTATGAATTAACCTAGAAGTATACTGATATGTTCTCAAGGCATTCAGGGGATCTGTTAGTATGCTACGACATACTTTCGGAACAAGGTAAACTGGACCTTCAGAAGATAGGGTGATATGCTGACATATTCTGATGGATCTAAGAGAGAGTGGAAGACTATGAGAGCTAGTTAATATACTCAGGTATGATGATATCCCTTCATGGCACTTGGGAGATATGGTAATATACTCCGATGTGTCTCTTTGGATATACTGATATGCCACTAATGGGTCCCCAGAAAGCAGGAGACAAGTTGATCTGCTTCGAGGACACTAATCTGTATAATGATTTTTTTCCTGACTGTTAAGAAGTATACTGGTATATTTCAAATGTTGCTTAGTATTATAGTATACTTTGGGCTGTTCTGAACATATTTCACAGCTGATTTTCAGAAATATATGCTGCTGTCACTGGCTTGTTTATTCCGGAGACATTGATTATACTTTGAGTATGTTGATATGCTTTGTTACCAGTCAAGGAATATGCTGATATGTTCTGACACTTCTCAGTGATTACCCTGATATACTTAGATACCTGACAGTATTTATTGGAGTATAGTGTCGTATACTCTGATGTCATTCTAGTGATATGCTGATGAGCTGACATACCGCTTTATGTAACTGTGATATATTGAATCATATACATCCATTCCTCACGCTTAATATATATGATATTCTAAACAATGCTGATATTATTTATGTTATACCCTGATTATATACTAACATACTACAGTGTCATTTATAGTGTATGATAGTATACATTGGGGGGTATACTTTGAGGTTATTTAGAGAATATGATGGCAAACGGTAATATACTCTGATGCCATATTTGGTATAAACAGATATATTGATATAATTTATATAATATACCGATAGATATAACTAAATATCTGTGAAGTAAATCCTGTACTTTTTGATATACCATTCAGGGTGGAGGTATGCTAATATACCACGATAGCACCCGTCTCTCAGCGCTAATATACCCTGATGGCACACTTAACATCCTGGCGCCGGTCGTGGGGTATACTGATATGCTAAAGTCTTCTTCATCTTCTAATATCTCGACTTCAGCTTCGTAAACTGTGATTACTTAAACGTATTTAACGCTCGTTTACGTAACTTTTTTGTAGAATAAATGAATGTATATCCGGGGTTCTTCTGTTTCTTTGTCCATCTGATGTTTGCGTCCATGTTGAGGAGAACCACTTAGCAGGGCTCGCATTTTCCCATAATGTGTTATCTCAAGTTCCATAATTTGCACTTAGTGAAGGCACGATATCCCGCGTTATGTTGCCCGTCTTACTTCCTTCTGGGTTATGTGTCTTAAGTTGGTGAAAAAATTAAATTAAGGCTGAATTATTGTTAAATGTTAAGGTATTATATTACTTGTCTGTCGTGTTGTTAATATAACATAGTTTCACCAGCAGTATGTACTCAAGAGCTTATTAACATCGTTGACGAGTCAGAGCCGCAACACTGAACCAATCTATATGAACATTAACACAAAAAATAAATTGTTACATTACATCGACTATCAAGACATAACTTACAATACAAATTAATAAATAATTGTACCAGGCAGATAAAAATATTAGTTACAAAAAATTATGAAAATTGTCTTAATGTTCACGCCAAACTTACCCCATAACAAAAGCCATACAACATTTTGCCAGTTAAGACTTCGTTAAATACAATCTCAAACTCCTTCTCAGAAACTGTGTGTTGGTGGTGTGCCACGTGTGGTGTGTGTGTGTGTGTGTGTGTGTGTGTGTGACAGCACCTTTGATTTATACAAATATTCACCCAAATGAATAACACCAAGTAATTCACTATGTTATTCACGACTCTTAGATCACTTGGCTTGCGTCTCTCAAAAGGTCGAGCCAGGGTCAGCTGATTCAGTAAACACCGCTCACATTAATAGGGACCTGCCACACTTTGCCATAAACAGATAAATTGTACCGGGAATTTTCCCCCACACACTCATCATTGTCACTTTATGTAACTTGCTGACAAAACCCATGACCCTTCAGGCCTTTTACGCCCTTAATGCATGAGTCATAAAGGCAAGCATGAACTCCGCATGCTTCCCAGTTGGGCACTGTAAACGCTTCTGCGCTTCACCTTGCACAGGATGTAAGGGGGTGCCCAATAAACTAGCCCCCTCGTGGGCAATCTGTAATCACTACCACTGTCTCGCGGCCCAGAGTAGTAGTTGGACATATCACTAGACAGGGAAATTCACACTTAACACAAGTGTTATCTCAAGGTCATATTCACAACACTTCCCTGGACAGAATTCATAATTTATTTTCTCAAATTACATCTGTGTGTATACCTGCTACTAGATAAACAGAAAATGCCAAGAAGTGTTTACATCAAGCGCTGCCACTTAAGAGTTCCAAGAACTAAATTAAAACAATTAGTGTGTGTGTGTGTGTGTGCATGGTGTGTGTGTGCATGGTGTGTGTGTGCATGGTGTGTGTGTGTGTGAGTGTGCATGGTGTGTGTGTGTGTGTGTGTGTGTGTGTGTATATATGGTGTGTGTTTGTTTGTTTGTATGGTGTGTGCATGGTGTGTGTGTGTGTGTGTGTGTATGTGTGTATGGTGTGTGTATGTGTATGGTGTGTGTAGTGTGTGTGTGTGTGTGTGTGTGTGTGTGTATGGTTTGTGCATGTACGGTGTGTGTATGGGTGTGTGTGATTGTGAATGAGTTAAAAGACCTCTTGTCCAAGTTTTTAGGATAGAGCGCCCACCACAGCAGGCTCGAACTCCGCGTGTGTCCCGGGAGCAGCAGCACCCCGGTGGATTGGAGCTCCTTGGCAGGGATGAGATCGAACTGCCCTGCTTGCAGTGTGGGCGAACGCCCCAGCCCCAGCATTCGGGCCGCGGAGCGACATCCTAGCCGTCCGCCTGCAGTCTGAGGGATCTAAGGATGTTTATAGATCCCTCAATGGCCATTGTGACAAATATCTCGATGCCCGCGCGTCTGATGCCCAACCGGCTGAGCAGCTTGATAGTGGCTGGTCTTATGCCACCTCGTGCGCCGAAGGCAACACCCAGGAAGTTCACTGCAGCTACCGGAGGCAGCGAGCTGTTGTTAGCAATGAACCTCCTGATGTCGACCTCGTGTGCACGGTACTTATCGATCTTGTGCTGCTCAGCTAAGCGAAGGGTGTTAATATCGCTTTCGAAGGGCACACAGACGTCGAGCACCGAGTACTGGCCATTTTTCTGCAGGATCAGATCAGGCTTCACGAACGTGTGACCACTTTGTACCCGCGGCTCTAAGAGTACATGGAAGCCTTCTCCCTGTAGCCATTGTTTTAGCTTAAGGAGGATACGGTCATGTCTTGTCACCCTGTGGTTTTGGGCAGCAGGACACCTCTGTAAGAGATGTAGTATATCCTCCTGCCCTTCCCCACATTGGCGACAGGTCATTCTTCCCAAGTCCTCATTAGGCACCCGGCCAATGGCTCTAGAGACTCGGCAGTTGATGGTCTGAGACCTGAGTCGCAATAGGTCGATGGCTTTCCTGCCTGGGCCTAGGTCGTTTCGCAAGATGGCATTGCTGGCCCGGCTTCCAAAGAAGTTCTCCGCCCCCTTGCCATGCCAGGATGTACTCCACTCTTCCCTCTTTTTCCACAACAGCGACCTTTTCAATTGAGATGTAATGATTGTTTGTGAGACCAAAGCTTACAGCCCAGAATTATGTCACATGTAACAGCAAGCACACTACAGACCTCGTGGCACCACCACATCCCGGGTTGACACACCTCAGGTCGACCCTAGGGACTTGACCTCGTCCGCTAATGACTTGAGTTGGCCGGATGAACTACAACCGCACCTAACCAAGACACCTGGGCAGGACGACACCTGCACACAGCCGTCCAGACCTGATACTAGGGAACCAGAATTCTCACCACCACTCGATCAGCTCTACCCGGCGTCATGACCTTAGTATTTCAAGGACCCGCTAATTAGCCAGCACTCCTGTTGACCCAACAACCCGGTCAAGACACACCCAGTTCAGTAGGAGAGGTCACCCCCCGGCTCGACCAATATATAGGGGCTGGAGCTCCTCTCACGAGAGAGTGTCTGTAACCAGGAAGGGCCAGCTACCAGGTCCCCGAGTCCCGCTCGAGAGAAGACCGCCACTAAGTGTAACGAAGTCTCAGCCCGGGTCCATCGACAAAGTGCTGTCAACTCCACGTGTAACAGTAAGTGCTGGCTGTGTAGTCTGTGGAAGTGCAGTGATCCCGAACCTCCCCAACGATCGACTTAGTGAAGTGCCCATTCTAGTTGTGAGGTTAGGTTATACGAGAATACCATAGTCTATCATAAATTGTGTACGAACCCCCTATTAATCCCCCCCAATTGAACTAGTAAAATAAAGCTGTAACACGCATTGGTGTTTTATATACTACACTTGTACTGTGCCTGTGTTAATATACAGTGTTGACATCACACCCTCGAGACACGCTACCATTTCCTCTCACTATAATACTCTACTACTATAAGCTCCTAACTTACCTCTTCATGTGAGATTTTGTCTCATTACAATGGTGCCAGCGCACTTAACGTAAGAACTCACGCCTATTCCCCTTAGTGTTCAGTACAGTGATTGTTAGAACCTTTTAAAGTAAACTCGTAACTATCTTGACGAAGCAGGCAGTACAAGGGTGGTAACATTTGTAATATAATTCCTGTCCCTCAGTGTGGTACAAGTGGTGACAGTATCCACTCCCCCCTCCCTAGTTCACATATTGTTGGTGTAACGGGGAACAATGGTCGAGAACTCAACCAGGGCAAGTGTCAGTAAAACCCCCTCCTCGTCCCACCCACAGACGTCATCGTCAACATTGACAATTTCGACTTCTACGATCAGTACTTCCCAGCCCTCCTCGCAAGCTAATATGACTTCTGTTAACATTACACCAACGACTTCCGTTTTATTCCCGTTCCCTGAACAATCCACTAGTACCTACTCTCCCCCCCTACCCCTTAACCACCCTGCACCCTCTCTCGCCGCTCCCTCCCCCACGCTCACGTACACCTAAGCACCTCCCAACTCCTACAGCATGCCAGACCCCTTCCTGACGTCTGTCTCAGCGAGTAGTGCGGCACAAGTAATCAGTCAGATACCCATGTTTGAGGGCGATGGCCGTGACCCTGCGACATCAGCCGATAGGCTGGAACAGTGGTTAGGAGACATTGAAAGTGCGTTCCCGGAATCCCTTCAGGAATACGAGGAATGCCGCCTTAGGACGGCACGTATGCGATTGGGCGGTGACGCGAAAGGTGTGCTAGGATTTCACCCGACAGTAAAGCATGCTACCACGTGGGACACGTTCGCGAACGGATTACGGGAAATTTACAGCCAGGGTGACTCATTACAAGATCACACGACACGTTTAGCTAATATTAAGCTAGAGGAGTGTTCATCACTAAATGTTTACCTATCATGCATAGGGAGTGCTGTGAAGATGGCGAGAGTGAATCACCCACAATTCTTCCCACCAGAGCTAGTACTCTCTTACTTTCTGTCTGGCTTACCCGGCGAGATACGTACGTACATGGAGGCAAGCGGGATAACTACGATCGAAAACGCAATTAAAGCAGTGCAGAGGTATATACAGCTCAGGAAACCCACCCCCCCCTCCCGTTTTGTGTCGACAATTCACGCCGCACCTCCCACCCTTACACGTAACACCCCTTCTGTCTGGGAGGATGAATCCTTGAGACTGATGGTGGAGAATCTCAGCCGGGACGAAAGCAAGCGACAGGAACAGTCATCGTTCCACGGGGAAGGGCGGGAGCAACCAGGGTTAGATACAGTAGGTATAAACACGTTGGGTAATGCGCCACGGGGCGGCCGGCCGTCCGGGGCAGGGACCCGCGGGGCGCGGGCTGGGATTGACCCCCGCCCCCGTGCAGTCACAAGTGCGCGCCCGGGCCCGCCCATGCGGGATAGCTGGTATAGAGCTCCGAAGCCTTTTCGCTGCTCCTCCTGTGGGGCATGGTCCCACGCGGTGCATGGATGTCCCTTTCAATGTGAGGGAAACCAGTGCGATGGGTGTGGCGACCAGGGACATACCCGCAGAGTGTGTCCATACACCGGAATGCGTTGTTACGCATGTGCCGAGTGGGGACACATTCGCAGGTTATGTCCCTACTACTAAAGACAAGGGCGAGGCGTTGATGGTGACTAGGGAAGACAGGCCAATTATTAAGTTGAAAATGGGAGGGAAACGGGTTGAAGCTTTCATTGACACAGGCTCTTCGGTGTCCTTGGTGAAACAGAACGTGGCCTCCAAGATGAGCCTAGGGGGAAAGCATAAAGTTCCTGAGTTACGTGGCGTCACGGGGAACCGCCTCTCAACATTGGATTCCAGAGATATAACTGTAGACTTAGGAGATAAGATAGTTGTTCATGCACTTGTTGTGGTAAGCGGTGATCTTTTCCCAGGGGATGTTCTTATTGGGTCAGATTTCTTGTGTAGGTTTAAGTATGGAATCCAGTTTGACGGGAGCCGGTATACCGTGACACTAGATGGTAGAGATTATGCAGGTACTGCTATTAGGAGTAGGTCTGGTCTGCCCGTCCACCTCATTAGGCCTAAACGCCCCCAGCCCCCCGCACCCCAAGCCCCCCAGCTACACCCGACGCGCGCCACTGTCATCCCCCCCCACTCTAGTGTTGTTCTGCCCGTTCGATGGTCAAGGTCGTTCGACAGTTCCACGGAGGATCAGGAGTATGTATTTGTTGAAACCCCTCATAAAATGTCCCCATACATGCAGTCGGGGCTCATGAACACTCAGCAGCCTAGCGTCCCAGTCATAAACCCCACCCCCAGGGAATTTAAACTTACTCCTGGTCATTCAGTGGGAACAGTCTGTGCGGTCGATAAAGTAGAGGATCTGGAGCATTTCGATTCTACGAGATATAACATTAGGAGTGACACAGAATTCGTAGAGTCACAGCAAATGTTCGCCACTGCAATAGAATCCCTTGACATAGATCACCTACCCACCCTTATTAGAGAACGTCTACGCTCTATACTAAAGCAGCATGAAGATCTATTTGCAACTTCAGATCGGGACCTCGGCCTGATGTCAGCTTCACACAAAATTAATACAGGCTCCGCTCCCCCCACCAGAGTACGGCAGTGGAGGCTTCCTGAGGCGGCTAAAACTCAAATTAGGGACTTATGTCGCCAAATGGAGGAACGTGGTGTCATCTCCCCTTGTACTAGCCCCTATTGCTCCCCGGTAGTATTAGTCAGAAAAAAGGACGGGTCAACTAGATTCTGTGTAGACTATAGGGAACTTAATAAGGACACCATTGCTGATAGCTATCCCCTGCCCAGAATTGACGAGACACTGGACCAATTGAACGGAGCTTCTATATTCACAGTTCTAGACTGTAAGGATGCGTACTGGAGTATACCTGTCGACCCGGCTGACCGCCCCAAAACTGCTTTCGCGGACGGCAGCCGTCTATTTTGTTTCAACAGGTTACCTTTCGGGTTAAAGGGAGCACCGGCCACGGTCATGAGGGCTGTGAACCACAGTCTCACACCCGTGCTTGGGCGGAACGCTATGGCTTACCTGGACGATGTTATCGTCTATAGTAAAAACATGGATTCGCACATGCGGGATGTAGATGAGGTTCTCTCGGTCATGAAAGCGGCCGGACTGAAAGTGTCCCTTAGGAAATGCGCGTTCGCGTGCCAGGAAGTTAAATTCCTGGGATTCATCGTAGGTCATGGCGGCGTTAGGCCCGACCCGGTGAAAGTGAAAGCGATAGCAGAGATGCCACCTCCCACCACAGCCAGGGGTGTGAAACAGTTCCTCGGCACCGCCAATTTTTTCAGACGTCACATCCCTCACTTTTCAGAGGCGGCCCTCCCCCTTACGAAACTTACAAAGAAGTCGGTTCAGTTCCAGTGGTCGGGGGAGGCAGATAAAGCTTTTAACCATCTTAAGGACTTATTGAAGTCGGCAACAATGTTAGCACTGCCGGACTTCACGCAGCCGTTTTACGTGCACACTGACGCTTCCGACGAAGCACTGGGAGCCTGTCTCATGCAAGGTGGTGAAGATAACCCCATCCCTATTGCTTATTTTTCCCAGAAATTGAGCGGAGCTGCCCTCCGCTACTCCACAACTGAGAAAGAAGCCTTGGCTATTGTCAAGGCCGTAACTTCCTTTGATGCTTACCTATTTGGTAAACACTTTTATGTAATCACTGATCACCGTCCTTTAATATATATCTTCCAAGGTAAAACTCCTAATGCACGGGTAGCACGCTGGGCAGTCTTTCTAAATGCGTATAACTTCTCCATTTTGCATAAGCCAGGCAAGAACCACGTAGTACCAGACGCACTGAGCCGTAATGTATTACCTATAAATAATGTCGGGAATCCTAGCAGCATGACTCAGCCCATTTTTGGGGACCTATCACCTAACGAGGTGCGCCAACACCAACTCGAAGACCCACAGTTGGGTCCTGTCATTGAGTTCCTTGAGGGGGGTCCGCTCCCCAAGAAGGTCAACAAAGACTCACTTTGTGATTTCAGTCTTTT
>NW_024714353.1:0-31734 GCF_018991925.1 Homarus americanus
AAAACCGTTTTGGTCGAAAAAACTTGAGTTTGTCGGTGACAAAAGTCCTGATAAAGATAACCGCCTCGTGAGCCACCTGAAATGCTATAAGGAGCTGGTTTCCGAAAATTCAATATTATTCCCGCACGAAGAAAACCTTAATATAAAGGTAAAATTTATGAGAGGAAGACGGACCATGGCAAAAGAAAAGATCCTTGCCTCTGACTTATTGCAAAGATAGGAAGTAATTTTCCCTACATTCTGTCAATATTATGGCTTTGGCAGAATATTATATCACGCAAAGGAGGAGGCCTCCATGAAGGAGGAGCTCTCAGTGACCGAGGTGGCCTCCGGGAAGGAGGAGGCCTCCGTGAAGGAGGAGGCCTCCGTGAAGGAGGAGGCCTCAGTGACCGAGGAGGCCTCCGGGACTGAGGAGGCCTCCGGGACCGAGGAGGCCTCTGTGACCGAGAACGCCTCAGTCTTCGAGGAAGCCTCAGTCTCCGAAGACGCCTCAGTCTCCGAGGACGCCTCAGTCTCCGAGGACGCCTCAGTCTCCGAGGACGCCTCAGTCTTCCAGGACGCCGAGGACGCCTCAGTCTCCGAGGACGTCTCAGTCTTCCAGGACGCCGAGGACGCCTCAGTCTCCGAGGACACCTCAGTCTTCCAGGACGCCGAGGACGCCTCAGTCTCCGAGGACACCTCAGTCTTCCAGGACGCCGAGGACGCCTCAGTGAGGACAAGGGAGGCATTAACAGAAATGATTTTAGCGAAGGTCATTTTCCTCGCACAGTTCGGGATAAACTTATTTTTAATAATATATATGTATGCGCTTGATGCCGTAGATGAGGACCTGATATTTGGCCTCTTTTCATATTCTCTTGTATTATTATTCTTCATAATGAGGCTGTTTTGTAAAGTGAGGTGTTTGAAACACTCCGTAAGGAAATGAGCCTAAAAAATAATGAAAAACGGGCGAATGATTGGTTTTTCTCGTTTAATAATTCACTATATCCACTACACTGTTGTCTACACTATCACATGCACTATTATCTACATTACATCTACTACACTATCATCTGCACTACATTCACTACACTATCTTCCACTACAATATCATCCACTACACTATCATCTACACTACATCCACTACACTATCATCTACACTACATCCACTACACTATCATCTACACTATCATCCACTACACTATAATTTACGCTTCATCCACTACACTATCCTCCACTACATCCACTACACTGTCTATCTATATAAAACAAAGAAGTATGTCTGTTTGTGTGTGTGTCCGCACGAGAATCTGAGAAACTACTTTACCTATCTGTAGTGAAGATGGATGGTGTTATATGTAGTGATGATGGATGGTGTTATATGTAGTGATGATGGATGGTGTTATATGTAGTGATGATAGATGATGTTATATGTAGTGATGGTGGGTGGTGTTATATGTAGTGATGGTGGGTGGTGTTATATGTGGTGATGATGGATGGTGTTATATGTAGTGATGATGGATGGTGTTATATGTGGTGATGATGGATGGTGTTATATGTAGTGATGATAGATGATGTTAAACGTAGTGATGATGGATGTTGTTATATATAGTCATGATGGATGGTGTTATATGTAGTGATGATGGATGGTGTTATATGTGGTGATGATGGATGGTGTTATATGTAGTGATGATAGATGATGTTAAATATAGTGATGATGGATGTTGTTATATGTAGTGATGATGGATGGTGTTATATGTAGTGATGATGGATTATGTTAAATGTAGTGATGATGGATGTTGTTATATGTAGTGATGGTGGGTAGTGTTATATGTAGTGATGATGGATGGTGTTATATGTAATGATGATGGATGTTGTTATATGTGGTGATGATGGATGGTGTTATATGTAGTGATGATAGATGATGTTAAATGTAGTGATGATGGATGTTGTTATGTGTAGTGATGGTGGGTGGAGTTATATGTAGTGATGATGGCTGGTGTTATATGTAATGATGATGGATGGTGTTATATGTAGTGATGATGGATGATGTTATATGTAGTGATGATAGATGATGTTAAATGTAGTGATGATGGATGGTGTTATATGTAGTGATGATGGATGGTGTTATATGTGGTGATGATGGATGGTGTTATATCTAGTGATGATAGATGATGTTAAACGTAGTGATGATGGATGTTGTTATATGTAGTGATGATGGATGGTGTTATATGTAGTGATGATGGATGGTGTTATATGTAGTGGTGATGGATGATGTTATATGTAGTGATGATGGGTGGTGTTATATGTAGTGATGATTGGACAATAAAATAATAACAGTTTAATGCTAAAAAAATATACTTTGCTGTACCGTTGTGAGTGGAACTTACTTACACCGTTAATGAACTTGATTAGGTTGTAAATAGAGTAGTGGACGACTGTAACAAGTTGCCAAATAACATCATTAACTCGAATACGCTAGATAGCTTCAAATTTAGGTTGGATGGATTTATGATCAATAGGGGCTGGGTGTAAATGGGACTGCCCGGTATGGGCCAATGGGCCCGCTGCAGTTTCCTCCATTCTTATGTTCTTATATAGACTACATGCACTACTCTATCCTCCACTACACTATCATCTACATTACATCCACTGAACTATCATCTACACTATCATCCACTACACTATCATCTACACTACATCTACTAAGCTATCATCCACTACACGATCATCTACACTACATCTGCTACACTATCATCCACTACACTATCATCCACACTACATCTACTACACTATCATCCACTACACTATCATCTACACTACATCCACTACCATGAGTGTCTACCATGGGTGTCTACTATGGGAGTGTCTACCATGGGTTGACCGTGAACTGTACACATGGCGTTGAGCGGAAGTGACCTGTTGGTGTCTTAACGCGCCGAAATATATTGTTGATATGAGTTATAACACAGCCAGCCAGAGGGTCCTTGGTCGGTGTGGGGGGGGAGGGGAGGTGGTGTGGGGGGGAGGAGTGCTGTGGGAGAGGTGCTGTGGAAGTGCTAATGAGAGAGGTGGTGTGGGGGGAGGTGGTGTGGGGGGAGGTGGTGTGGGGGGAGGGTGGTGTGGGGGGGGAGGTGCTGTGGGGGAGGGTGGTGTGGGGGAGGTGGTGTGGGGGAGGTGGTGTGGGGGAGGGGGTGGTTGTGGGGAGGTGCTGTGGGGAGGGGGAGGTGGTGTGGGGTGGTGTGGAGGGAGAGGGTGGTGTGGGGAGGGGGTGGTGTGGGGGGGTGGTGTGGGGAGGGTGGTTGTGGGGGGTGGTGTGGGGGAGGTGCTGTGGGGAGGTGGTGTGGGGGGAGGTGGTGTGGGGGGGTGTGGGGGGGTGTGGGGGGAGGTGGTGTGGGGGGAGCCTGTGGGAGGGGGGAGGTGGTGTGGGGGGGGAGGTGGTGCTGTGGGGGAGAGGTGGTGTGGGGGGAGAGGTGGTGTGGGGGGAGGTGCTGTGGGGAGAGAGAGAGAGAGATGGTGTTGTGTGTTGTGGGGGGAGAGAGAGAGAGGTGCTGTGAGAAAGAGAGAGAGACGGTGTTGTGGAAGCAGTAGCCGTAAAGGTGCCATAGACAGGTGTGTGACAGGTGAAGGAGCCATAGACAGGTGTATATTAAGTCAATACTCATCCCTGTCTACAACAAGGTCACCCCGAGGCTCTCCTGTCTACTCCTGTCTACACATAACACATGGGGAGGAAGTTTGTTTGTGACACCCGCTATCTCTTCCTCCCCCCCCCTCCTCCTCCTCCTCCCCTCTCCTCCTCCTCCTCCTCCTCCTCCTCCTCCTCCTCCTCCTCCTCCTCCTCCTCCTCCTCCTCCTCCTCCTCCTCCTTCCTTGCGCTGACCATGATGTATGAACTTGCTGGAGTGACGTCATTAAACTGTCCATCGTGCTGCAGGGGGTAGAGGAAGAGGGGGGGGGGGCAGATAGGGTAGGTTAGGTTAGGTTACTCGTACGTCCTAACCACACTAGCCCCAAACCAAGCGTCCGTGGCCCAAGCGTCCGTGGCCCAAGCGTCCGTGGCCCAAGCGTCCGTGGCCCAAGCGTCCGTGGCCCAAACGTCAATGGCCCAAACGTCAATGGCCCAAGCGTCCGTGGCCCAAGCGTCCGTGGCCCAAACGTCCGTGGCCCAAGCGTCCGTGGCCCAAGCGTCCGTGGGCCACTACAGACAGGGTTTCATCACATGTTAGCGCTCATGTGTGGGACAGGAACCACATGTGGCTGCCAATTGTTGTTGTGGCCAGGTAGCCAACTTCCACCTGTAATTCACCTGGAGATAATTACCGTAACGAGTGAATGAAGAGGAAGGTAGAGATTATAGACGTGTTACTCTGACCTGTCCACCACCGCTGCTCCTTGATTGGAAAGTAATTATAGGATTATTGGACAAAATACAAGGAACAGGGGGAGTTATTGTTAATTTGCTGAGATACGTAACACAAGGAGAGTTATTGTTAATTTGCTGAGATACGTAACACAAGGAGAGTTATTGTTAATTTGCTGAGTTACGTAACACAAGGGGAGTTATTGTTAATTTGTTGAGATACGTAACACAAGGAGAGTTATTGTTAATTTGCTGAGATACGTAACACAAGGGGAGTTATTGTTAATTTGTTGAGATACGTAACACAAGGGAGTTATTGTTAATTTGTTGAGATACGTACGTAACACAAGGGGAGTTATTGTTAATTTGCTGAGATACGTAACACAAGGGGAGTTATTGTTAATTTGTTGAGATACGTAACACAAGGGGAGTTATTGTTAATTTGTTGAGATACGTAACACAAGGAGAGTTATTGTTAATTTGTTGAGATACGTAACACAAGGGGAGTTATTGTTAATTTGTTGAGATACGTAACACAAGGGGAGTTATTGTTAATTTGTTGAGATACGTAACACAAGGGGAGTTATTGTTAATTTGTTGAGATACGTAACACAAGGGGAGTTATTGTTAATTTGTTGAGATACGTAACACAAGGGGAGTTATTGTTAATTTGTTGAGATACGTAACACAAGGAGAGTTATTGTTAATTTGTTGAGATACGTAACACAAGGGGAGTTATTGTTAATTTGTTGAGATACGTAACACAAGGGGAGTTATTGTTAATTTGTTGAGATACGTAACACAAGGGAGTTATTGTTAATTTGTTGAGATACGTAACACAAGGGAGTTATTGTTAATTTGTTGAGATACGTAACACAAGGAGAGTTATTGTTAATTTGTTGAGATACGTAACACAAGGAGAGTTATTGTTAATTTGTTGAGATACGTAACACAAGGGGAGTTATTGTTAATTTGTTGAGATACGTAACACAAGGAGAGTTATTGTTAATTTGTTGAGATACGTAACACAAGGGGAGTTATTGTTAATTTGTTGAGATACGTAACACAGGGGAGTTATTGTTAATTTGTTGAGATACGTAACACAAGGAGAGTTA
The DNA here is from genome assembly GCF_018991925.1 of Homarus americanus. Lineage (NCBI taxonomy): Eukaryota > Metazoa > Arthropoda > Malacostraca > Decapoda > Nephropidae > Homarus > Homarus americanus. Next base: position 5,461 of record NW_024714353.1, read on the forward strand.
TTGTTAATTTGTTGAGATACGTAACACAAGGAGAGTTATTGTTAATTTGCTGACACGTGTATTAACTTCCTGGGACATAGGACAGGTGGATGGGATAGGGTACGAGGCTAGGCTACTGTCATCCTACCTAGCCATATATTATTCACCAGGTGTCATAATATAGTAATACAATTAATAAATTCTATAATCTGGGATATAATGATGTTACAGCTATAATTTCACCCAGTACAACATGGTGATGACGTGTGTGTGTGTGTGTGTGTGTGTGTGTGTGTGTGTGTGTGTGTGTTTTACTAAGTGTTTGTTTATGGGTGTGTGTGTTGAGTTATCAGTAAATCTTGACAAATTATGTATAATTTTTGGGGAGATAATTTTTAATTCAAGGTTTGTTTAACTGATGAGACAGACATAACACTTGAATTATTGCTTCCTTCTTCATACTACTTGTCCTCCTTCCTCCTGCCTCCTCTTCCTCCTTCCTCCTCTTCCTCTTTCCTCCTCTTCCCCCTGCTTCTTCTCCTTCCTCCTCTTTCTCCTTCTTCCTGTTGCTGCCGCTTATCCTTCTCCAACTCCTCCTCTTCCTCCTCCTTCTCCTCCTCCTTCCCTTACCTCTTCCTTATTTTCTCCTTCCCCTTCATCCTTCCCCTTCTATCCTCCCTCCTCCCCTTGTTGCTGTTACTACCCTTTGACCCCCCCCCTCCTCCTCCTCCTCTCCCTCCTTCCTCCTCCTCCTCCTCCTCTCCCTCCTTCCTCCTCACCCTCCGGAAGACAGGTTAAACAAGTTTTCCTTGATATAGTTAGTGGTGGCCTCCTGGTGGTGTTCACAGGAAACACTCAAAAAATAATCGTGTTCATTCTGATGCAAAGTGTGGCGGCGTCTGAGGAGTTAACCCGCTAGTTCTCTGATACGAGTATGGTGGCGATTGTCTGGGTCTTATTCTGTTGCTGCTCTCCCACACACACCTGTCTTACACCTGCCCTTGCACATCTGTCCCTTCACACCTGTTCCTTACATCTGTCTTACACCTGTCCCTGCACACCTGTCACTACACCTGTCCTTCACTTACCTCTGTTCCATAGCTACCTTTACACACCTATGTCTATATTTGTATCACTTATGTTACTTGTATATTATTAGTTAATCAAGTGACCCATTCCCCGATTATGTAAAGGTATATTTTCAGCCTTTTTGCTGCCATGCTCTTTCAATAAATTATTAAATATTATTATTATTATTATTATTATTATTATTATTATTATTATTATTATTATTATTATTATTATTATTATTATTATTATGTAAACACACACACACACACACACACACACACACACACACACACACACACACACACGCACACACACACACACACACACACAGGTGAGAGGCGGGAGACAGGCGTGTACAGGTGTGAGGCGGGAGACAGGTGTGTACAGGTGAGAGGCGGGAGACAGGTGTGTACAGGTGAGAGGTGGAGACAGGTGTACAGGTGTGAGGCGGGAGACAGGTGTGTACAGGTGTGAGGCGGGAGACAGGTGTGTACAGGTGTGAGGCGGGAGACAGGTGTGTACAGGTGTGAGGGGGGAGACAGGTAGTTCACTCATTAACCTTTAAGCGGTATGTATCTATATTCTTATCCCGTATTATCATAGTCTTAGAGGCAGACAGACAGAAGCTACCCATGTGACATCAGAGGAAGATGATGAGTGATGGCGACAAATGACCAGGAGGCCCCCGGTAATAGTGATGGACGAGCTTTTAAAACACAATATGATACATGTCTATGGCGGCGAATCACGACACATAGGACTGATGGATGGACGGACGGACGGACGGACGGACGACGGACAAGGCGGATCAAAGGGGTCCTGGGAGTCCGACCCCTTTTCATCAGATAATTCCAATATTTTTCTTTAATGCAGTATTGTAATTAGGAGTATTACTATTGACCTCAGAATACCTCCTAATATTAGGTGCACTTGGCCTCAAAATAGCCTAAAATGTCCACGATATTGGTCAGGTTTAAAAATTCGTGGGGCCTTTACCATGCACCCTCCCCCCAACTGGGTAGGCTCACCTTCTCGCCAAGTTCCCCGACCCATAACTTCTTGGACCCCCTTTTGGTATTCCTGATCCGCCCCTAATGGATGGATGGATGGATGTTTCCCATCTATCGGACCCTCGATATAACGGACTTTTCTACCATATTGTCCGTTAAATAGAGGTTTCACACTTATTACCCTAGATTACAGGTGAACTCAGGTGTATTATCAACAGGTAGCTACCTGTACTACCTCACCCATCTCTCACTCATCTCTCATTATCGTCTCTCTCCCACATTTAATAATAAGGATTAAGTGAAATTGAATAATCATAAGTACAACCCCACCCTGCCCCCACTCTGCACACACGAGACATAATTATCTAGTATGGAAAACATATGGTGTACCGTAATTGTTTAATGATGATGACGAGAGAACGGAGATATCGTTGTGTGTCAACCCAAAACACACACATGCACGTCATAACACTGAGCAGGTAGATAGAAAAGTAGGTGAGCAAGTAGGTGAGGAGGCAAGTGAGCAGGTAGACATACAGGTAGGTGAGCAGGTAGGTAGGTAGGTGGAGACAGGTGAGCAGGTAGACAATAAGTAAATCAAAACAAGCATTCTGACACACCTGAGAACACACACACACACACACACACACACACACACACACACACACCACAAATCCTCACGAGCTCCTTTTGGGAAACTTAATTTAGAGCCTCCGTGTAAGACCTGAGCACACCTTGACCAGCAGGTAAAGTTCACACTCACAAGATATCCTCCTGAGAATATCGTCTCTGGTATAGCGTCAATCATAACTATCATCCTCCCACGTTTGATTTTGTCACGTACGGTCATAATTTGTCGATTTTGTCTATGGGAATAAGACTGGTGACCTCTAGGCATTATCCAAACTTCTACAACAAAACTCCTGCTGCCGACGCCATCCAGTAAATGGTAGCGGGCGTAATTTCTATAATTTTGACGAGGAAAACATGGATTCTGTTGTTGTTGAATGTATAGTTGTGAGAGTGTGAGGGAGGATGGATGGGTGGGTGAAGGGCTGATGGAACACCAGTACGAGGCAAACCCCAACCCCTATACCATTCTTCCCTCCCCCACCCATCATCTACACACACAACACATCACCCCAACTCACCCCACCACCACACTCTCCCCCACATATCTCTGATTCCACACAGTCCCTCCCACACGCAAACACTCCTCAACACCCCCACCCCACATACACACACACACACACACACACACACACACCCCCCTCCCCCCAACACCCCTCTCTGCCCCCCACACCCCTCTCTGCCCCCCCACCACCCTCTGCCCCCCACACCCCCCCTGCCCCCCCACACACCCCCTCTGCCCCCCACACACCCCTCTGCCCCCCCACACACCCCTCTCTGCCCCCACACCCCTCTCTGCCCCCCACACCACCCCCTCTCTGCCCCCACCACCCCCTCTCCACCCCCACCCCCATCTCTACCCCCATTCAAAAACACAATTAATCGTCATTCACTTCCCTAGTTATGTTCGCCTCACTAATTTCTATTACCTCCGACACATAATCCTCCCCTCCTCCCTCCTCCTCCTCCTCCCTCTCCTCCCTCCTCCCTCCTCCTTCCCTCCTCCCTCCTCCCTCCCTCCTCCCTCCCTCCCTCCTCCTCCTTCCTCCTCCTCCCTCCTCCTCCTCCTCCCTCCCTCCCATTCATTATCTTCACTCCACAGTTTATTATTATCACGTTACTCACCTTATTATCCTAATGTAGCAATTGTTGATTCTCCACTCCCTCACCTTCCTACTCCTGTCACACCTCCAACCTTCCTCCTCTGTCACCCTCCACCCACCTTCCTACTCCTGTCACCTTCCACCCCTCCTACTCCTGTCACCCCTTCCACCTTCCTCCTACTCCTGTCCCCCCCACCTTCCTCCCTACTCCTGTCACCCCTCCCACCTTTCCTCCTAACCCTCCCACCTTCCTCCTACCTTCCTCCCCTGTCACCCCTTCCACCTCCTCCTACTCCTGCCACCTTCCCACCTTCCTCCTCCTCTTCAACCCCCCACCTCCTCCTACTCCTGTCACCCCTCCACCTTCCTCCTACTCCTGTCACCCCTTCCACTCCTTCCTCCCACTCCTGTCACCCTTCCACCTTCCTCCTACTCCTGTCACACCGCCCCACCTTCCTCCTACTCCTGTCACCCTCCCACTTTCCTCCTATTCTTGTCACCCCTCCCACCTTACTCCCACTCCTGCCACCTCCTCCTACTCCTGTCACCCCTTCCACCTTCCTCCCCTCCTGCCACCTACTCCTGTCCTGCTTCCTCCTCACCTTCCTCCCCTGTCACCCTCCCACTTTCCTCCTATTTTGTCACCCTCCCACTCCTACCACTTCAACCTTCCTCCTACTCCTGTCACCCTCCCACCCCTACTCTTCCTACTACTACCTCCCTCCTCTCCTCCTTATTCTCTCTCGCCGTTCATCAATTGTATCCCATCATGAGTGCTAATTATGTTGGAGGGAAGAGGGAGGAGAGGGAGGAGAAGGAGGGGAGGGAGGGAGGGAGAGGAGGGAGGGGGGGAAGGGGAGAGGAGGGAGGGAGGAGGGAGGAGGGAGGAGGAGGAAGGAGACATCCACACACACATTCACCTGGGGATAACATAGGTAAACGTAAACACACACACACACACACACACACACACACACACACACACACACCTCGGCGCTTCATTCTCATCTCTTGAACACAACATCAATCAACGCCGCTCATCCTCAACGCCGCGTGGATAATGTCTTCGTGGATTATGTCCGTTTGAATGATGTCTGTTTGGATGTTCTCTTGGTTAAAGTTCCTGGTTAATGTCTTTGTGGATAAAGTTTTCATTTAATAACAACATCTTGAAGGATAATGTCTATGTGGATAATATCTCTCCCTGAATATCGTCTCTGTGGATAATGTCTCCCTGGATAAGGTGTTGCAGAAGACGCTACCACACTACATCCTGCCCCCACCCCCCCTCCCCCCCCTCCCACAGTCTGCTGGGAAATGCAAATCAAACTGGCAAAATTGTTTCCCCATCTGGCGCTCTCTTTCCCCGCCCTCAGGGGAGAGTCGCATGTGGGGGAGAGATCCTGCCGCAGCGGGGGAAAAATAGGTGTTGTATCAGGGGGGAAATAAGTGTAGTGGGGGAAAACAACAAGGGAGACACAAGGATGAGGGGTGAGAGGTGAGAGGTGAGAGGTGAGAGAGAGAGAGAGAGAGAGAGAGAGCAGAACTGTAAAGGATCATCAAGCATTGTAAGGAAGCTGTGGTAAGAGGGATAAATAGAAGGTTGAAGATACCAGTGTGTGTGTGTGTGTGTGTGTGTGTGTGTGTGTGTGTGTGTGTGTGTGTGTGTGTATGTGTGTGTGTGTGTGTGTGTGTGTGTGTGTGTGTGTGTGTGTGTGTGTGTGTGTGTGTGTGTTTACATAATAATAATAATAATAATAATAATAATAATAATAATAATAATAATAATAATAATAATAATAATAATAATAATAATATTTAATAATTTATTGAAAGAGCATGGCAGCAAAAAGGCTGAAAATATACCTTTACATAATCGGGGAATGGGTCACTTGATTAACTAATAATATACAAGTAACATAAGTGATACAAATATAGACATAGGTGTGTAAAGGTAGCTATGGAACAGAGGTAAGTGAAGGACAGGTGTAGTGACAGGTGTGCAGGGACAGGTGTAAGACAGATGTAAGGAACAGGTGTGAAGGGACAGATGTGCAAGGGCAGGTGTAAGACAGGTGTGTGTGGGAGAGCAGCAACAGAATAAGACCCAGACAATCGCCACCATACTCGTATCAGAGAACTAGCGGGTTAACTCCTCAGACGCCGCCACACTTTGCATCAGAATGAACACGATTATTTTTTGAGTGTTTCCTGTGAACACCACCAGGAGGCCACCACTAACTATATCAAGGAAAACTTGTTTAACCTGTCTTCCGGAGGGTGAGGAGGAAGGAGGGAGAGGAGGAGGAGGAGGAAGGAGGGAGAGGAGGAGGAGGAGGAAGGAGGGAGAGGAGGAGGAGGAGGGAGAGGAGGAGGAGGAGGGGGGGGTCAAAGGGTAGTAACAGCAACAAGGGGAGGAGGGAGGATAGAAGGGGAAGGATGAAGGGGAAGGAGAAAAGAAGGAAGAGGTAAGGGAAGGAGGAGGAGAAGGAGGAGGAAGAGGAGGAGTTGGAGAAGGATAAGCGGCAGCAACAGGAAGAAGGAGAAAGAGGAGGAAGGAGAAGAAGCAGGGGGAAGAGGAGGAAAGAGGAAGAGGAGGAAGGAGGAAGAGGAGGCAGGAGGAAGGAGGACAAGTAGTATGAAGAAGGAAGCAATAATTCAAGTGTTATGTCTGTCTCATCAGTTAAGCAAACCTTGAATTAAAAATTATCTCCCCAAAAATTATACATAATTTGTCAAGATTTACTGATAACTCAACACACACACCCATAAACAAACACTTAGTAAAACACACACACACACACACACACACACACACACACACGTCATCACCATGTTGTACTGGGTGAAATTATAGCTGTAACATCATTATATCCCAGATTATAGAATTTATTAATTGTATTACTATATTATGACACCTGGTGAATAATATATGGCTAGGTAGGATGACAGTAGCCTAGCCTCGTACCCTATCCCATCCACCTGTCCTATGTCCCAGGAAGTTAATACACGTGTCAGCAAATTAACAATAACTCTCCTTGTGTTACGTATCTCAACAAATTAACAATAACTCTCCTTGTGTTACGTATCTCAACAAATTAACAATAACTCTCCTTGTGTTACGTATCTCAACAAATTAACAATAACTCCCCTTGTGTTACGTATCTCAACAAATTAACAATAACTCTCCTTGTGTTACGTATCTCAACAAATTAACAATAACTCTCCTTGTGTTACGTATCTCAACAAATTAACAATAACTCTCCTTGTGTTACGTATCTCAACAAATTAACAATAACTCTCCTTGTGTTACGTATCTCAACAAATTAACAATAACTCCCCTTGTGTTACGTATCTCAACAAATTAACAATAACTCCCCTTGTGTTACGTATCTCAACAAATTATCAATAACTCCTAGGCATGTATCTCAACAAATTAACAATAACTCCCCTTGTGTTACGTATCTCAACAAATTAACACAACTCCCCCTTGTGTTACGTATCTCAACAAATTAACAATAACTCCCTTGTGTTACGTATCTCAAATAAATTAATAATAACTCCCTTGTAAGTTACGTATCTCAACAAATTAATAATAACTCCCTTGTGTTACGTATCTTAAACAAATTAACAATAACTCTCCTTGTGTTATGTATCTCAACAAATTACTAATAACTCTCCTTGTGTTACGATTCAACAAATTAACAATAACTCCCTTGTGTTACGTATCTCAACAAATTAACAATAACTCTCCTTGTGTTGAGCGTATCTCAACAAATTAACAATAACTCCCCTTGTGTTACGTATCTCAACAAATTAACAATAACTCCCCTTGTGTTACGTATCTCAACAAATTAACAATAACTCCCCTTGTGTTACGTATCTCAACAAATTAACAATAACTCCCCTTGTGTTACGTATCTCAACAAATTAACAATAACTCCCCTTGTGTTACGTATCTCAACAAATTAACAATAACTCCCCTTGTGTTACGTATCTCAACAAATTAACAATAACTCCCCTTGTGTTACGTATCTCAACAAATTAACAATAACTCCCCTTGTGTTACGTATCTCAGCAAATTAACAATAACTCCCCTTGTGTTACGTATCTCAGCAAATTAACAATAACTCTCCTTGTGTTACGTATCTCAGCAAATTAACAATAACTCTCCTTGTGTTACGTATCTCAGCAAATTAACAATAACTCCCCTTGTGTTACGTATCTCAGCAAATTAACAATAACTCCCCTTGTGTTACGTATCTCAACTCATCATGTATGTGTGTATCTCAACAAATTATATGCTCTGCTTGTGTTACGTATCTCAACAAATTATAATAACTCCCCTTGTGTTTTTGTATCTCTCCAACAAATTAACAATAACTCCCCTTGTGTTACGTATCTCCAACAAATTAACAATAACTCCCTTGTGTTACGTATCTCAACAAATTAACAATAACTCTCCTTGTGTTGCGTATCTCCAACAAGTAACAATAACTCCCCTTGTGTTACGTATCTCAGCAAATTAACAATAACTCTCCTTGTGTTACGTATCTCAACAACAAATTAACAATAACTCTCCTTGTGTTACGTATCTCAACAAATTAACAATATGCTCCTTGTGTTGCGTATCTCAGCAAATTAACAATAACTCTCCTTGTGTTGTATCTCAAAATTAACAATAACTCCCCTTGTGGTACGTATCTCAACAAATTAACAATAACTCCCTTATTGTTACGTATCTCAACAAATTAACAATAACTCCCCTTGTGTTACTGTCTCAGCAAATTAACAATAACTCTCGCTTGTGTTACGTATCTCAACAAATTAACAATAACTCCCCTTGTGTGTTACGTATCTCAGCAAATTAACAATAACTCTCTCCTTGTGTTACGTATCTCAACAAATTAACAATAACTCCTTGTGTTGCAGCGCTCAGCAAATTAGCAATAACTCTCCTTGTGTTGCGTATCTCAGCAAATTAACAATAACTCTCCTTGTGTTACGTATCTCCATGGAAATTAACAATAACTCCCCTGTTCCTTGTGTTTTGTCCAATAATCCTATAATTACTTTCAATCAAGGAGCAGCGGTGGTGGACCTGTCAAGAGTAACGTCTATAATCTCTACCTTCCTCTTCATTCCTCGTGCAGTGATTTATCGCCAGATTGGATTACAGGTGGAAGTTGGCTACTACAGCCACAACAACAATTGCTTGCAGCCACATGTGGTTCCTGTCCCACACATGAGCGCTAACATGTGATGAAACCCTGTCTGTGGTGGCCCACGGACGCTTGGGCCACACGGACGCTTGGGCCACGGACGTTTGGGCCACGGACCCGCTTGGGCCACAGCCTTGGGCCGATGACATTTGGAGCCATTGACGTTTGGGCCACGGACGCTGGGCCACGGACGCTTGGGCCACGGACGCTTGGGCCACAGACGCTTGGAGCCTGGACGCTTGGGCCACAGACGCTTGGTTTGGTGGAGTGTGGTTAGGACGTACGGAAGTAACCCTAACCTAGCCTACCTATCACCCCCCCTCTTCCCTCCTACCCCTGCAGCACGATGGACAGTTTGTGACGTCCTCCAGCAAGTTCATACATCATGGTCAGCACAAGGAAGGAGGAGGAGGAGGAAGACGGAGGAAGGAGGGAGGGAGGAAGAGGAGGAAGGAGGAGGAGGAGGAGGGGAGGAGGAGGAGGAGGGAGGAGGAGGAGGGAGGGAGGAGGAGGGAGGAGGAGGAGGAGGAGGAGGAGGAGAAGGAATGGCAGGTGTCACAAATGACTTCCTCCCATGTGTTATGTGTAGACAGGAGTGAACGGAGAGCCTCAGGGTGACCTTGTTGTAGACAGGGATGAGTATTGACTTAATATACACCTGTCTATGGCTCGCTTCACACCATCACACACCTGTCTATAGCACCTTTACGGCTACTGCTTCCACAACACCGTCTCTCTCTCTTTCTCACAGCACCTCTCTCTCTCTCCCCACAATACACAACACCATCTCTCTCTCTCCTCCCCACAGCACCTCCCCACTGCACTTCTCCCCCACCACCTCTCCCCCCCACCACCTCTCCCCCCCCCACCTCCCTCCCACAGGCCTCCCCCCCACCACCTCTCCCCCACCACCTCTCTCCCCCCACACCACCTCCCCCCACACCACCTCCCCCACCACCTCCCCTGCACCCTCCCCCCACACCACCTCCCCCCCACCACCTCCCCACACCACCTCTCCCCCACAGCACCTCCCCCACACCACCTCCCCACCACCTCTCTCCCCACACCACCTCTCTCCCCCTCCACACCACCCCCTCCCCCACACCACCTCTCCCTCAGCACCTCCCCACACCACCTCTCTCCCCACGCCACCTCCCCCCCCACACCACCTCCCCCACCACCTCTCCCCCAGCACCTCCCCACACCACCTCTCTCCCCCCTCACACCACCTCCCCCACACCACCTCCCCCACCACCTCTCCCCCACAGCACCCCACTCCCCACAGCACCTCTCCCCACAGCAGCACCTCCCCTCACACCACCTCCCCTCCCCCACCGACCAAGGACCCTCTGGCTGGCTGTGGTACATAACTCATATCAACAATATATTTCGGCGCGTTAAGACACCAACGGGTCACTTCCGCTCAACGCCGTAATGTACAGTTCACGGCGGTCAGCCCATGGTAGACACTCCCATAGTAGACACCCATAGTGAGCACTCATGGTAGTGGATGTAGTAGCCAGATGACTAGTGCAGTGGATGTAATGTAAATGATAGTGTAGTGGATGATAGTGTAGTAGATGTAGTGTGGATGATAATTAGCAGTGGATGATAGTGTAGTAGATGTAGTGTAGATGATCGTGTAGTGGATGATAGCGTAGTAGATGTAGTGTAGATGATAGTGTAGTGGATGATATAGTGTAGATGATAGTCCAGTGGATGTAATGTAGATGATAGTGTAGTGGAGGATAGAGTAGTGCATGTAGTCTATATATAAGAACATAAGAATGGGAGGGAAACTTGCAGCGGGCCCATTGGCCCATACCGGAGCAGTCCATTTACACCCAACCCCTATTGATCATATATCCATCCAACCTAAAATTTGAAGCTATCTAGTATTCGAGTTAATGATGTTATTTGGCAACTTGTTACAGTCGTCCACTACTCTATTTACAACCTAATCAAGTTCATTAGCAGTGTAAGTAAGTTCCACTCTAGCGGTACAGCAAAGTATATTTTTAGCATTAAACTGTTATTATTTTGTGTCCAATCATCACTACATATAACACCACCACATCATCACTACATATAACATCATCCATCATCACTACATATAACACCATCCATCATCACTACATATAACACCATCCATCATCACTACATATAACAACATCCATCATCACTACGTTTAACATCATCTATCATCACTAGATATAACACCATCCATCATCACCACATATAACACCATCCATCATCACTACATATAACACCATCCATCATCACTACATTAACATCATCTATCATCACTACATATAACATCATCCATCATCACTACATATAACACCATCCATCATCATTACACATATAACACCAGCCATCATCACTACATATAACTCCACCCACCATCGCTAGATTTATAACAACATCCATCATCCCTTACATTTTAACATCATCTATCATCACTACATATAACACCATCCATCATCACCACATATAACAACATCCATCATCATTACATATAACACCATCCATCATCACTACATATAACACTACCCACCATCACTACATATAACAACATCCATCATCACTACATTTGTATAATCCATCATCACTACATATAACACCATCATCATCACTACATATAACAACATCCATCATCACTATATTTAACATCATCTATCATCACTACATATAACACCATCCATCATCTACATATAACACCATCCATCATCACTACATATAACACCATCCATCATCCTTCCATTTAACATCATCTATCAACACTACATATAACACCATCCATCATCCTACATATAACACCATCCATCATCACTACATATAACACCATCCATCATCACCACATATAACACCACCCACCATCTACATATAACACCACCCACAAATACACTGCATATAACATCATCTATCATCACTACATATAACACCATCCATCATCACTACATATAACTCATCCATCATCACTTCATATAACACCATCCATCTTCACTACAGATAGGTAAAAGTAGTTTCTCAGATTCTCGTGCGGACACACACACAAACAGACATACTTCTTTGTTTTATATAGATGGAACAGTGTAGTGGATGTAGTGGAGGATAGTGTAGTGAATGGCTTGTAAGTATAGTGTAGTGGATGATAGTGTGAATGATAGTGTAGTGGCCTGTAGTGTAGATGATGTAGTGTAGTGGATGTAGTGTAGATGATAGTGTAGTGGATGTAATATGAATAATAGTGCATGTGATAGATTGTAGACACAACGGTGTAGTGGATATAGTGGAGGAAGGTATTAAACGAAAAACCAATCATTCGCCCGTTTCATTATTTTTTTAAGAGCTCATTTCCTTACGGAATGTTTCAAACACCTCACTTTACAAAACAGCCTCATTATGAAGAAAAATAATACAAGAGAATATGAAAAGAGGCCAAATATCGAGGTCTCATCTGCGGCATCAAGCGCATACATATATATTATTAAAATAAGTTTATCCCGGAACTGTGCGAGGAAAATGACCTTCGCTAAATCATTTCTGTTAATGCCTCCTTGTCCTCACTACAGAGGCGTCCTCAGCGTCCTGGAAGACTGAATTGTCCTCGGAGACTGAGGCGTCCTCGGCGTCCTGGAAGACTGAGGTGTCCTCGGGGCTAGGCGTCCTCGGCGTCCTGGAAGACTGGGGAGGCGTCCTCGGAGGCAAGGGCGTCCTCGGCGTCCGCAAGAAGACTGAGAGCGTCCTCGGAGAACTGAGCGTCCTCGGAGACTGAGGCGTCCTCCCGGAGACTGAGGCGTCTTCGGGGCAGAAGGCTTCCTCGAAGACTGAGCGTTCTCGGTCACAGAGGCCTCCCTCGGTCCCGGAGGCCTCCTCAGTCAGAGCCTCCTCGGTCACTGAGGCCTCCTCCTTCACAGAGGCCTCACCTTCACGGAGAGCCTCCTCCCTTCTGGAGGCTTCCTCCTTCACGAGAGCCTCACCTCCTTCCCGAAGCCACCTCGGTCACTGAGAGCTCCTCCTTCATGGAGGCCTCCTCTGCGTGATATAATATTCTGCCAAAGCCATAATATTGACAGAATGTAGGGAAAATTACTTCCCTATCTTTGCAATAAGTCAGAGGCAGGATCTTTTCTTTTGCCATGGTCCGTCTTCCTCATAAATTTACCTTTATATTAAGGTTTTCTTCGTGCCGGGAATAATATTGAATATTCGGGGAAACCAGCTCCTTATAGCGTTTCAGGTGGCTCACAGGCGGTTATCTTTATCAGGACTTTTGTCACCGACAAACTCAAGTTTTCGGCCAAAACGGTTTTCGACAACCGGCCTTGCAAAGTAACGTAAGTGGGAGGCTTACATTTCTTCTCCTAAAAGCACTCGATTTCCGTGAGTAATCTCGGTCACTGGGCCTCCTCCTTCACGGAAGCCTCCTCGATCGCAGACACTCCTCCTTCACGGGAGCCTCCTCGGTCACTGAGGCCTCCTCGGTCACTGGGCCTCCTCGGTCACTGAGGCCTCCTCGGTCACTGAGGCCTCCTCGGTCACTGAGGCCACCTCGGTCACTGAGGCCTCCTCGGTCACTGAGGCCTCCTCCTTCTGGAGAGCTCCTCGGTCACTGAGGCCTCCTCCTTCACGAGAGCCTCCTCGGTCACTGAGGCCTCCTCGGTCGCAGGGCCTCCTCCTTCCCAGGCCTCCTCGGTCACTGAGGCCTCCTCCTTCACGGAGAGCTTACTCGGTTTCCGGAGGCCTAATCGGTCACTGAGCTTCACCTCGGTCACTGAGGCCTCCTCGGTCACTGAGGCCTCTCTTTGCGTGATATAATAGTCTGCCAACGCCACAATATTGACAGAATGTAGGAAAAATTACTTCCTCTCTCTTTGCAATAAGTCCAGAGGCAAAGGATCTTTTCTTTTGCAGGATCCGTTTTCCTCTCATAAATTTAACCTTTATAGTAAAGGTTTTCTTCGTGCGGAAATAATATTGAATTTTCAGAGCTGCTCCGTATAGCGTTTCACGTGGCTCACAATGCAGGCATCTTTATCAGGTTTGTCACCGACTAAAGCCAAGTTTTTCGACCAAAACGGTTTTCGACAACCGGCCTTACCCAAAGTAATGTAAGTGGGAGGCTTACATTTCTTCTTTAAAAAACACTCGATTTCCGTGAGAGTAATCGATATATTGTGCACAGTTTTGTTTCCATTTCAGAGATCGATGGACAAACTTTTTATAACTTACATACCTACATCAAACACCTACCACCGTCTCCAATTATTGTAGCAAGATAAGAGTGAGCTTAGATACAGTACAAACGTAACAAAACTGTAGTATTTGTGTGGTGTTATGTAATAATACATAGTGGTGATACAGAGTGTATGGTGATGTGTAGTGGATGATAGTGTAATTGATAGTGTAGTGTAGAATTATAGTATAGTGGATGTAGTGCTTAGATGACAGTGTAATTGGATGTTGTGTAGATGATTGTGTAGTGGATGTAGTGTGAATAATAGTGTAGTGGATGTAATTAGCAGATGCTAGTGTAGTGGATGATAGATGTAAATATTAGTGTAGTGGATGCTTAATTGGATGATAGTGTAAATGTAGTGTAGTGGATGTAGTGTAGATGAAAGTGTGGTGGATCATAATGTAGTGGATGTAGTGTAGTGGATGTAGTGTAGTGGATGAGTGTAGTGGATGACAGTATAGAATCTACACTATCATCCACTATCATCTACACTGAAAAATAATAAAAGAATAAACACCAAGGGAAGAGAAAGAACAAAAGGACAAAAATAACATCATCAAAAAAATCCCCCCAAAACAAATAATTGTGTTTCCTTAACATTTCGAACCACAAAAACAAACTTTCCTTACCCAATAAAACTAAACTATAATCCCCACAACATACTGTAATTATCTGTACTAACTAACCTACGTAAATAATAATGATAAGAACAATAATTTCAACACATATATATGGTTGGTCAGGCCAGAGGGGTAACTTGACTATTTTAAGATGGGTTATGTCATCTATCTGTGTTTAGGAGGGAAGGAGGGAGGGAAGGAGGGAGGGAAGGAAAGAGGGAAGCAGGATGGATGAAGGAGTGAGGAATGAAAGGAAAGAGGGATGGAGATGAGGGAAAGATGAAGGAGTGAGGAATGAAAGGAAAGAGGGATGGAGATGAGGGAAAGATGAAAGGATGAGGGAAGGATAAATGGATGTAGGGATGCAAGGATATAGAGATGGAGATGAAAGATGGATGAAGGAGGGAGGGAGGGGAGGTAGAAAGGGAGAGAGGGAGGGAAGGAGAGAGAGAGACGGAGAGAGGGAGGGATGGAAGGAGGAATTGTAAATCTCTTTCTGAAGGGTTCGTAGTTCAGGGAGAGGGAGAGAGGCGAACATACGGACCAAGTTTAGTAGAAGCCAACTGTACAATAAAACATTCATAAAACTCCTTAATATAAATGGCGTCTCAGTTGTATATAACAATGAGGCCAGATAATGTATTAGGCTCTACTCTAAGAAGCGGTGTTGCAGTAAAAAGTTAATGGGGGCGAAAATAATTACAAATTACATCCTGAACGAAGATTGTATCATTCAACACAGCTCAGTCGACCACCATCTTACCGCGGGTCAGTGGTTTGTCGGTAATATAGTGAAACTTCCATATAACGTACTTTTAACGGATTCTCAATATAACGGAATTTTAAAAGACCCTCGATATAACGGACTTTCATATTGACACCATACACCCTACATTGAGACACTACATACTACACTGCAGCACTATACCCTACAGTGAGGCACCATACATTACAATAAGACACCATACACCTCAACACCCAACTCGGGAAGGTGTAGTGTGTGTAGGAGCAGTGAGAGAGGTTGGTGTAAATGAGGGAGAGAGGGGGTGAGTGGTGTAGCGGCCCCTCCCTCACCCACACGCGCGTCTTATCAAACTCATCACAAGTCACCTACAACAAGTCGTCATCACCCACCACTACTTTACATAATTATCATCAAGGAGTTAATGGCTATGTGGGCGTGGGCGTGAGAGCCATGGTGTGGGAGCCATGGTGGGTGTGGGGCCGTGAGAGCCATGGTGGGTGTGGGGGCGTGAGAGTCATGGTGGGTGTGTGGGCGTGAGAGCCATGGTGGGTGTGTGGGCGTGAGAGCCATGGTGGGTGTGTGGGCATGAGAGCCATGGTGGGTGTGTGGGCTTGAGGGTGTGGGGCCGTGAGAGCCATGGTGGGTGTGGGGCCGTGAGAGCCATGGTGCAGGGTGTGGGGGCGTGAGAGCCATGGTGGGTGTGGGGCCGTGAGGCCATGGTGGGTGTGGGGCCGTGAGAGCCATGGTGGGTGTGGGGCCGTGAGAGCATGGTGGGTGTGTGGGCTTGAGAGCCATGGTGGGTGTGGGGCCGTGAGAGCCATGGTGGGTGTGGGGCCGGGAGGGTGGGTGGGGGCCGGAGAGCCATTGTGGGTGTGGGGACGTGGAGAGCCATGGTGGGTGTGGGCCGTGAGATGGCAGGGGTGGGGTCAGAGAGCCATTGTGGGTGTGTGGGGGCGTGAGAGCCATGGTGGGTGTGTGGGCTTGAGAGCCATTGTGGGTGGGGGGCGGAGAGCCATGGTAGGTGTGGGGCCGTGAGAGCCATGGTGGGTGTGGGGCCGTGAGCCATGGTGGGTGTGGGGCCGTGAGAGCCATGGTGGGTGTGTGGGCTTGAGAGCCATTGTGGGTGTGGGGGCGTGAGAGCCATGGCGGTGGGTGTGGGGCCGTGAGAGCCATTGGGTGTGGGGGTGTGGGGCCGTGAGAGCCATGTGTGGGTGGGGCCGAGAGCCATGGTGGGTGAGAGCCATGGTGGGTGTGGGGCCGTAAAGAGCCATGGTGGGTGTGGGGCTTGAGAGCCATGGTGGGTGTGGGGCCGTGAGCCATGGTGGGTGTGGGGCCGTGAGAGCCATGGTGGGTGTGGGGCCGTGAGAGCCATTGTGGGTGTGGGGCCCATGGTGGTAATGAGAGCCATGGTGGGTGTGGGGCCGTGAGAGAGCCATTACCGTGGTGTGGGGGGGCGTGAGAGCCATGGTGGGTGTGTGGGCTTGAGAGCCATGGTGGGTGTGGGGCCGTGAGAGCCATGGTGGGTGTGGGGCCGTGAGAGCCATGGTGGGTGTGGAGGCCATGGTGAGAGCCATTGTGGGTGTGGGGCCGTGAGGCCATGGTGGGTGTGGGGCCGTGAGAGCCATGGTGGGTGTGGGGCCGTGAGAGCCATTGTGGGTGTGGGGGCGTGAGAGCCATGGTGGGTGTGGGGCCGTGAGAGCCATGGTGGGTGTGTGGGGCCGTGAGGGGCCGTGAGAGCCATTGTGGGTGTGGGGCCGTGAGAGCCATGGTGGGTGTGGGGCCGTGAGAGCCATGGTGGTGTGGGGCCGTGAGAGCCATTGTGGGTGTGGGGCCGTGAGAGCCATGGTGGGTGTGGGGCCGTGAGAGCCATGGTGGGTGTGGGGCCGTGAGAGCCATGGTGGGTGTGGGGCGCCAGCCATGGTGGAGGTGTGTGTGGGCTTGAGAGCCATGGTGAGTGTGGGGCCGTGAGAGCCATGGTGGGTGTGGGGCCGTGAGAGTCATTGTGGGTGTGTGGGGCGTGAGAGCCATGGTGGGTGTGGCTTGAGAGCCATGGGGGGTGTGGGGTGAGGCCATGGTGGGTGTGGGGCCGTGAGAGCCATGGTGGTGTGGGGCCGTGAGAGCCATTGTGGGTGTGGGCCGTGAGAGCCATGTGGTGGGTGGGGGCCGAGACACAGGGTGTGGGGCCGAGAGCCATGGTGGGTGTGGGGGCCGTGAGGAGCCATGGTGGGTGGGGCCGTGGGCCATGGTGGGTGTGTGGGGTCGTGAGAGCCATGGTGGGTGGGGCCGTGAGAGAGCCATTGTGGGTGTGGGGCGTGAGACCATGGTGGGTGTGGGGCCGTGAGAGCCTACCAGGGTGTGTGGGTGTGGGGGGGGGCGTGAGAGCCATGTGAGTGAGGTTTGGTCCATTGTGGTGTGGGGGCGTGAGAGCCATTGCGTGAGAGCCATGGTGGGTGTGGGGGGCGTGAGAGCCATGTGAGAGCCATTGTGGGTGTGGGGCCGTGAGAGCCATGGTGTGGGTGTGGGGGCGTGAGAGCCATTGTGGGTGTGGGGGCGTGAGAGCCATGGTGGGTGTGGGGGCGTGAGAGCCATGGTGGGTGTGGGGCCGTGAGAGCCATTGTGGGTGTGGGGGCGTGAGCCATGGTGGGTGTGGGGCCGTGAGAGCCATTGTGGGTGTGGGGGCGTGAGAGCCACAGTGGTGGGAAGTGAGAGCCATGGTGGGCGGTGAGAGCCATGGTGGGCGTGAGAGCCATGGTGGGTGTGGGGGCGTGAGAGCCATGGTGGGCGTGAGAGCCATGGTGGGTGTGGGGGCGTGAGAGCCATGGTGGGCGTGAGAGCCATGGTGTGGCTGACTCTACTACTGTCCTCCACCTAATCATCACCACGGGTGTTCTACTTAACTCAGTGATAACAAATGAGAGAGAAACCAGGTTAAGTAAACATTTGGTTGTGTGTGTGTGTGTGTGTCTCCTCTGCCAGCTGTACACGTAGAGTAAAACCTCTATTTAACGGACTATAGAGATGCAAGTCCGTTAAATCAAGGGTCCATTAAATGTGAAACCTTCTATAAAACGGACTGTATGGAGATTAAAGTCCATTATATGGAGGGTCCGTTAAATATGAAAACACTCATATATAGAGGGAAAAGGCCGTAATATGGCGGTGTCACTGCAGGTGGGCAAGTGATTAATCTCCAGGTGTAGGGCCACGGATAATAACAGACTGTGACTTATTTCTCTAACTCATTATAAAACTAAAACTGTCCGGTATAATCATTAACTGTCCGGTATAATCATTAACTGTCCGGTATAATCATTAACTGTCCGGTATAATCATTAACTGTCCGGTATAATCATTAACTGTCCGGTATAATCATTAACTGTCCGGTATAATCATTAACTGTCCGGTATAATCATTAACTGTCCGGTATAATCATTAACTGTCCGGTATAATCATTAACTGTCCGGTACAACAAGTCAAGATACAGTTATTGTTGTTTATGTTTCTTAATGAGCATCTATGGTGGAGGTAGTTAGCCTGCGAGCCTTCCCCCCTCCCCCTCCCTCCCCTCCAGACCTCCTCCTCGCCCCTCCATCAATCTTTCACTCTTTCTTCCCTCCAGACCTCCTTCCCTCCCACCCTTCCCTCCCTCCACTCCAGGCCTCCTTCCCTCCCACCCTTCCCTCCCTCCCTCCACTCCAGACCTCCTTCCCTCCCACCTTCCCTCCCTCCCTCCAGGCCTCCTTCCCTCCACCCTTCCCTCCCTCCCTCAGGCCTCCTTCCTCCCACCCTTCCCTCCCTCCCTCCACTCCAGACCTCCTTCCCTCCCACCTTCTGTCAATGGTCACCACATCTCCCGTTCACATTAACGTCTGTCTGTCTGTCTGTCTGTCTGTGTGTCTAGCTCCTCATATGTTGTGGCCACATGACTCCTGCTGCCGCCACCTGGACACACACACACACACACACACACACACACAGTCTACAGGAGGATCTTAGTAAGTGACTTTGTACCACACTCATACTTGTCACCACAGTACAGATTGTGGTAGTGGTGGTAGTAACAACAACATATACCACTACCACAGTACAGATTGTGGTAGTGGTGGTAGTAACAACAACATATACCACTACCACAGTACAGATTGTGGTGGTGGTGGTAGTAATATACCACCACCACCACCACCACACTACAGGGTTGTGGTTGTGGTGTGGAGGAAGTTTATATATAGTTACGTGGACCGACTCTTTAATATATCTAAGGCGGGAAGTGGCTTATTAACTGACGTACGCACGGACAACACTCTACCACACACCACCATCACCACCACACACCACCATCATCACACTACACCACACCCTCACCACACTACACCACACCCTCACCACACACACTACCACCATCACCACCACACATCATCACCAAACATCACCGAACACCACACTCGCCACACTACGCCACATCATCACCACCATCACACCCTCACCACACACACTACCACCATCACCACACACCACCACCATCATCACCACACACCATCATCACACTACACTGTCACCACCACACCACACACTACCACCATCACACACCATCACCACACACCACCACCATCACACACCACACACCACCACCATCACACACCATCACCACACACCACCATCACCACACACCATCACCACACAACTTGCACCATCAAATATCCGCACTAAAATGATCTTTATTTTGCTACATAGTCGGTGACGGGGTAGGGTGGTCAGACTGGGAGGTCAAGGGCAGGCCAGGAGGGGGAGAGTCAGGAGAAGGCCAGGGAGGGGAGAGTGGAGCAGGCCAGGGAGGGGGAGAGTCGAGCAGGCCAGGGGAGGCTGAGGGGGGGGCACAGGAGACCAAAACGTTAATACCATGAAATAAATAATAATAATAATAATAATAATAATAATAATAATAATAATAATAGGAAGAAGAAGAGGAAGACGTGTGAGACAGGCGTGGAGGCTGATAATGAAGGGAAAGAAGAGGGAAAGGAGGAGGAAGAGAGAGGAGGATGAAGGAGGTAGAAGGATGGGGAGGAGATAGGAGAAGATTGAGAGGGAAGAAAAGATGATGAAGGAGGAGGAAGAACAAGAAGAAGAAAGAAGATAGACGAGAAGGAGAAAAAAAAGAAGAGGAGAAGGAGAAGAAGAAGAAGAAGAAGAAGAAGAAGAAGAAGAAGAAGAAGAAGAAGGAGGAGGAGGAGGAGAAGAAGAAAGAGCAGGAGAAGAAGGAGGAGGAGGAGAAGAAGAAGTGGGTGTCACAGTTCTTCTGGTTCTGTCGACTAAGATGATGGCATGACAGCCTCACATTCTCTCAGTAAATTACATGATCAGTTACCAATGGTTGTCTCGCGTATAGTTAACGAGAGACTCTGCTTAAACAAGTGGTAATCAACTTCACGTGTGGCTGAGTACGTCACACACACGGGCGATCCACTTGAGTACATACGCTCTTCAACCACTTCACAAGTACTTATCACGCCACTTTCACCGCTTTAAACCTTTTGAGTCCTAGTTGGGTTAAATCATCGTTCACAAAGGGTTAAATCATCGTCCACAAAGGGTTAAATCATCGTCCACAAAGGGTTAAATCATCGTCCTCAAAGGGTTAAATCATCGTCCTCTAAAGGTGATGTGCTACACCTCAGTACAGTAACACCTTAGTAACAGTATTGCGAGTGTAAGCAACAGTAACAATGACGTACTACACCTAACACCACCTCAGTACTACAATAAGTCACAATATGGTCCTTTGGTCAGGTAACTCATTCTCACCAATATGTAATGCTCCTTCCTGTACATTTTCGACTCGTAAATAACAAAGTCACTCTCAAACAACGCGAAAAAATAAAAATATAAATATAAACTGTGTCGTGTCCTCAAAAAAAAGTTATAAAAAAAACAATAATCGTAGACAATTTCAAGTTATTCATACTATTATCGTCTCGTCTCAGAATAGTTTTATAATAGTTTGTCAGGAAGGAAATATCATCGTCTGGAGCGTGTAATATTTTTATGGTCCATCTTGTGTTATTATGACCGAGTAATGCCGGTAATATCCCTGTATAAAGGTAATATTATAGTGTATTAGAAGTAATATATTTTAAGTCAGGAGGAAATATCATAAACTTGCATGTTATTCTCTGCTGCTCCTCCTCGCTGCTGTTTCTGGCTACATAGATATATAATAAAGGTTCTCTTATCTACACGCACAGGTAATAATATTTGGGTTAATATCTACTAAATAATTGAATTACCATAATATCATCATCCAATCCTATATCATTACTTTAACTAAATATTCACCATCATCAAACTAAATATTATATACACGAGTAATAAAACATAATGCTCAGGTGATATTATTGTACAGTCACTCAAAAAGATATCTATACGAAATTATGTTGAAAAAATGACACAACGGACGAAGGATTTTGACAACCCTACCGAGACAACAGGAGTCATAGTGTTCATTGTGGAACTCATCGATCACCCCAAGTACAGATAGTGTTGTGAGTGACTGTACCTCTAGTTAATAATATTCTAATACTTAACACATACCATCATTAATACTACCAATACCTATATTAACTTGATGCTATAGGAAAATATATAATTCTTAAGCTATATATCAGAATACACGACTCATTTTAACTACTATAGCCCAGGTAGACGGTGTTATATATTGTTTAATGACCTAACACCAACCCCTCCCTCACACACCTGTAGTGTTATAGTCTAGCCCAGGTAGACGGTGTTATATATTGTTTAATGACCTAACACCAACCCCTCCCTCACACACCTGTAGTGTTATAGTCACACACCTGTAGTGTTATAGTCTAGCCCAGGTAGACGGTGTTATATATTGTTTAATGACCTAACACCAACCCCTCCCTCACACACCTGTAGTGTTATAGTCTAGCCCAGGTAGACGGTGTTATATATTGTTTAATGACCTAACACCAACCCCTCCCTCACACACCTGTAGTGTTATAGTCTAGCCCAGGTAGACGGTGTTATATATTGTTTAATGACCTAACACCAACCCCTCCCTCACACACCTGTAGTGTTATAGTCTAGCGAAGGTAGACGGTGTTATATATTGTTTAATGACCTAACACCAACCCCTCCCTCACACACCTGTAGTGTTATAGTCTAGCCCAGGTAGACGGTGTTATATATTGTTTAATGACCTAACACCAACCCCTCCCTCACACACCTGTAGTGTTATAGTCCAGCTCTCTCTCAGGTAGACGGTGTTATATATTGTTTGTGACCCTACAACCCTCCTCACACACCTTAGTGTTATAGTCTAAGCCCAGTGGGCAGTTGACATATATTGTGTTCTTCCAGCCTCCCTCACACACCTGTAGTGTTATAGTCTAGCCCAGGTAGACGGTGTTATATATTGTTTAATGACCTAACACCAACCCCTCCCTCACACACCTGTAGTGTTATAGTCTAGCCCAGGTAGACGGTGTTATATATTGTTTAATGACCAAACACCAACCCCTCCCTCACACACCTGTAGTGTTATAGTCTTTCCATAATAAAAATACAATTACAACATTTTATCACCAGACATTAAGTGTAGCAACAGACATGAATACTGTGGGTCGTGTAGCCTAGGCTAGATCACACACACACACACACACACACACACACATACACACACACACACACAATCATAATAATTACTTCTCATTCATCTCAGTCTCCCATAACACGGTCAGCTGTTAAACTTAACCGAGGCGCTGTGCTGACCTGCTGTTGTCAACACCTCCAGGCAGAGCACGAGAGAGAGAGAGAGAGAGAGAGAGAGAGAGAGAGAGAGAGAGAGAGAGATCTGTTACAATTGTCATAATGTAAATTCCCCAAAAATAAAATATTTCCCCCAAAATAAAAAATCCCCTAAAAAATCAAATATTTCATTAAAAAAAAGTATATATATATATATATATATATATATATATATATATATATATATATATATATATATATATATATAAACACTGGCCCATCTCCCGGCCGGTACACTGTAAGCATCAAGCACCTTCTCGCCAGATAAATTCACCGACTCATCATTTTGGTTAATTCACTTTGCGGCGCCACACCAAACCCTCAATTGTGGTTGTCACATCATCGTCATTTTGGTGTATCAACGCTTGTTTTTGTGGGTGGCTGGGGCGGGTGGTGGGGTGGGTGGGAGGCGGTGGTGGGGTGGGTGGGGAGGGTTTGAGGTAAGATGAGAGGATAGGGTGGTGTTGGAGGGGTGGCGTGGGTGCAGACGACTGTGACCATACAAGTGTGGGTGGTGGGTGGGGTGTGGTGGGTGGGTGGGCTGTGGATAGAAGAATATCACCCACCCACCCACACAGCGCATGTACTGTATGTATGTATGTATGTATGTATGTATGTATGTATGTATGTATGTATGTATGTATGTAACAACGTGAAGAAAAATTAAGATACATAACAAAATATTGATATATACTATTAGAGCTTGTAGTATAGTTAGTAATAGTAGTTTAGGTTAGGTTAGGCTAGGCTAGGCTAGGTTAGGCTAGGTTAGGCTAGGTTAGGTTAGGTTAGGTTAGGCTAGGCTAGGTTAGGTTAGGCTAGGCTAGGCTAGGTTAGGCTAGGTTAGGTTAGGTTAGGTTAGGCTAGGCTAGGCTAGGTTAGGTTAGGTTAGGTTAGGTTAGGTTGAGGATACAGTTTAGGAGATTTCAACCCTGGCTGAAGTAGGTATCTATCTGTACACGTTGTGGTGGTGGCTGTGGTAGGAGCAGTGGTGGTGGTTGTGGTGGTGATGGTTGTGATAGGAATTGTAGTGGTGGTTGTGGATGTGACAAGCATGTGTGTATATATGTGTGTGTGTGTGTGTGTGTGTGTGTGTGTGTGTGCAGCAGGTGATAAAGGAGAGAGAGAGATGCTTAAAGTCCCCTTTACTCCCTCCTCACACCTCCCCCAGATGCTGAGATTCTCTCTCATGGATGCTGGGAGAGAGAGAGAGAGAGGGAGAGAGAGAGAGAGAGAGAGAGAGAGGGAGGGAGGGAGGGAGGAGGGAGGGAGGAGGAGGGGAGGAGGGAGGGAGGAGGGAGGAGGGAGGGAGGAGGAGGGAGGGAGAGAGGAGGGGAGGAGAGAGGATGGAGGAGAGAGGGGAGGAGAGGGGAGGGGTAGGAGGGGGGAGGGAGGAGGAGAGGGAGGGGGAGGAGAGGGAGAGGGAGGAGAGGGAGAGGGAGGAGAGGGAGGGGAGAGGACACTGGAGGGATGGAGTTTCAGACAAGAATGTTGGGATGGTGTAAACTAACCCCTTCCACCCTCTGGTTATTGAGGCCGTCCTTCCCTCCTCCTTCTCTCCCTCCCTCCTTCAGAATGGCTCTTCCCTCTTGATTGTCACTCGTTCCTTCTCTACTTCCCTCCCTCCTCCTGATTGTCCTTCCCTTCTCCTTTCCATTTTACTCTCTCTCTCTCTCCTTCTTGAGAGAGAGAGAGAGAGAGAGAGAGAGAGAGAGAGAGAGAGAGTGTCATTTAGTGAGAGACTGAGCGTGGATGAGTGAGGGAGAGTGAAAGATTAGATGGATGATATCAGGTGAGAGCAGGTGATGACAGGTGAGGCGTGAGTGATGACAGGTGAGGCGTGAGTGATGACAGGTGAGGCGTGAGTGATGACAGGTGAGGTGTGAGTGATGACAGGTGAGGTGTGAGTGATGACAGGTGAGGTGAGTGATGACAGGTGAGGCGTGAGTGATGACAGGTGAGGCGGAGGATGACAGGTGAGGCGTGAGCATGACAGGTGAGGCGTGAGTGATGACAGCTGGAGGCGTGAGTGGAGACAGGTGAGGTGTGAGTGACAAGGTGAGTGATGACAGGTGGTGAGTGATGACAGGTGAGGCGTGAGGAGGACAGATGAGGTGTGAGGATGACAGGTGATGAGGATGACAGGTGAGGTGTGAGATGACAGGTGTGGTGTGAGGATGACAGGTGGTGTGAGGATGACAGGTGAGGCGTGAGTAGGACAGGGAGGTGTGAGGATGACAGGTGAGGCGTGAGGATGACAGGTGAGGCGTGAGGAGGACAGGAGGTGTGAGATGACAGGTGAGGTGAGTGATGACAAGTGAGGCGTGAGTGAGGACAGGAGGTGTGAGGATGACAGGTGAGGCGTGAGTGATGACAGGTGAGGCGTGAGTAAGGACAGGTGAGGGTGTGAGTGATGACAGGTGAGGTGTGAGTGATGACAAGTGAGGTGTGAGTGATGACAGGTGAGGCGTGAGTGTTGACAGGTGAGGCGTGAGTAAGGACAGGTGAGGTGTGAGTGATGACAGGTGAGGTGTGAGTGATGACAAGTGAGGCGTGAGTGAGGACAGGTGAGGACAGGTGAGCGTGGGTGGCCGGGAACACACACACACACTGGGCAGTAACACCACACCGGTAAGTGAAACCGGTTGTCCTCCAACACTCCCGGTAACCCAAGACCCACTCCACTAATGCAAGACCTCCTCCCACCCTCCTCCTCCATCCCCCTCCTCCCTCCTCCTTCAGCCTCACTCTATCATCTTAACTACCTCATCTTAACACTATTCACCTCTCCATCCCTCCCTCATCTTAACAAAATCCCCACCCCA
>NW_024714354.1:0-13874 GCF_018991925.1 Homarus americanus
TTTAATATACTGTGGCTGTGGGTGTGATTTTTAATATACTGTGGCTGTGGGCGTGATTTTTAATATGCTGTGGCTGTGGGCGTGATTTTTAATATACTGTGGCTGTGAGCGTGATTTTTAATATAATGTGGCTGTGGGCGTGATTTTTAATATACTGTGGCTGTGGGCGTGATTTTTAATATACTGTGGCTGTGGGCGTGATTTTTAATATACTGTGGCTGTGGGCGTGATTTTTAATATACTGTGGCTGTGGGCGTGATTTTTATATACTGTGGCTGTGGGCGTGATTTTTAATATACTGTGGCTGTGGGCGTGATTTTTAATATACTGTGGCTGTGGGCGTGATTTTTAATATACTGTGGCTGTGGGCGTGATTTTAGTTATTATATTGTGGCTGTGGGCTTGACCTTAATTACATTGTGGCGGCGATCCTGATTTTAATTACCATAAGGTACCATTAATCCACCTACGATATAATCCCATTAAACCACCATCAATAACTCCTTCTAGCATTATCCAATCTAATTACCGTCTACAGTAAACAAAATAACAGCATAAATACAAATACAAAATACATAACACTACAGCCACAACAGGACTAAACCTTTTATGGGCGGCCTCTCTGAACTGCGCATTTCTGGTTACAGGAAGAGAGGGTAGGGAGAAGGAGCAAGGAGGAGGGGGGGAAGGAGAGGGTATGAAAGAAGGAAGGGGAGGGGGGGTAAGGGAGAGGGTAGGAAAGAAGGAAGGGGAGAGGGGGGGAGAGGATGGGAGGGAAGGAAGGGGGTGTTTAAGGGTTAAGGGAAGTAGGTAATGAAGGGATCATGAGTCAATATGGATGTATGATCTGTCGTATAAAAATAAATTAAATAAACTAAATCAACTAAAAATCCTAAGCTGGCCACAACAAAAAGTACCCCATAAGCATTGTAGCTGTATGTAAGATAAAATAATAAAAAAAAATCCTCAATATTGGACACTAATTCAACCCCTTCCCTTTACTCCCCCTACACCACCCCCCTCTCCTCCCCCCTCCCTTCAACCCCCTTCAATTCTCCTTCCTCCTCCGTTCTCATGGTATTGACTATCGAGCGCACCTCCGGACGAATGCCGCGCAGGTCCAGAATATTTTTTTTCCTCTGCACTCTCCATAACGCAATACAGAGATGTGTGTGTGTATGTGTGTGTGTGTGTGTGTGTAAGTAATAACCAGGTGTATTACTGTGATATCTAATGAATAAATAGAGTTTAGTATTGTTGTTGTTGTGTTGAGAAAGTTTGTTGATAATTTTATTTTTGTTAGTTTGTCTTTTGTTTTACTCTCTCTCTCTCTCTCTCTCTTCCTCTTCATTCATCATATTTTCCTTCTCCTGTCCACACTTTCTCTTATCTTTTTCCCTAGTTATTCTACACCCAAGATTATCACTCATTTACTTCACATGTTTCTTTCCTTATTATCAGTAAAACAAAATCATAAACGACAAAAAAACAAAACAAACATAGTAAGCATTAAAGACTCAATTTTATTCTCTTGATAAAAAATAACATTGTCAGTTAGTGTCATGAAACCATTGGCAAGACTTTCAAAGGGAATTTTATTGGTGTGTTTACGAGCAAGTAATTGACACACACTCAAAACACGCACGTACATAAACATACACACATAAAAACATACATAAAAACATTTAAAAC
The DNA here is from genome assembly GCF_018991925.1 of Homarus americanus. Lineage (NCBI taxonomy): Eukaryota > Metazoa > Arthropoda > Malacostraca > Decapoda > Nephropidae > Homarus > Homarus americanus. The sequence goes on from NW_024714354.1 coordinate 1,693, forward strand.
ACAAATGAAAACTTACACGCAGATACACACACACACCTATAAATCATCTTAGTATGTGTACACTCGGGGCAGGGCAGGTACAGCAAGGTGAGGAGGAGGAGGAGGCAGGTGTCCACCGACCAGGTATGCCGGTAGTCTGGTGATAATGTGGGTAAAACTGGTGTGTGTGTGTGTGTGTATGTGTGTGTGTGTGTGTGTGTGTGTGTGTGTGTGTGTGTGTGTGTGTGTGTGTGTGTGTGATCTCATGTTTAATTCTTGTAAGGTATGTGTCACCTAGCCGGCTATTTTGTTTACATTTTTCGGTCGCTCTAAAATACCATTAAAACAATATTGAGTAAAAACGTTTGGCTCAACTGATGATCTCAAACATGTCCCAACATTTTTTTGCCTCAACTCCACATTCTGTAACTCATTTAGGTAGATGTCCCTCACTACACATACACTGGACTATGTGTAATGTTGTAGCTAATGTGTTATCAAGATATTGCACATTATAAGTTCATGTGTGGTCATTATTATATCAAACGGAGGAATTTTAAAGAGCTATTACACCACCTGTATCATTAGTTGTCGCCAGGTGAAGGAATATTTAGGTAGATAATATTTTATTTACTGTAATTAAAGTTTCAATACCTAAGACGTTCCACTATAAGAGTCTTTCAACCTCAGGTAAGGTCTTAAGACTTTCTACTCTAGGTCTTACACCCTGGAGTAGCTGTATAGTCTACATAGGTAATTACTCCACAAGGAACTACAAGTTACACCTTGATGTAATACTTCATTTACTGCCAAACTTTATAGGGAAATATTTTTTCACAAAGAATTTCAAGTTACAATTTCACATAATAAGTCACATTACAAAAGTTCCTTCGGCTTACAGTTAAACTTTGCAATGTCAAGATATTTTTTTCACTGCAGAGGAAAGTATCCGTCATCATCACCACCACACACACACACACAAAGACAAAACTCCTGTATCCAGATTCTCAAAAGTTTATAAATTAAATTCTTCCCTAAAATTAAACATACAATACATCTATTTATCATAGAGTATGTGAACAATATCGACGCCATATTGGTTACCTTCTTTGAGTCATATAATTAGTTAGCTACATGGTGTTAATTATTTAGTTAAATAGGAAAAAATAATCTACTAGCGTGTGTTGTGACCAAAATAAATCAACATTGTATTTACTTTCTCCTCCAGGGGGCACTAAGTCTAGAAAAATGACACAATTGACATCTACATAAAGTGACTGACCAAGGGTAGATATTGGCTACCTTTTGTGTTACTTTGAGGTCGTAAGAACACACAGAGCTGCTCTTAAGGATGTTTACCACAATACACCTCAACCAGTTTCTCATTCACAAAAGTCAAACAATAAATCTGGTTCAAAAGATACACCGTAAATTTTATTAGAATACAATAATCAATTTCTGTATTATTGCATTGAGGCGAATAGTCTTATGGTGTTAAGATGTGTTCTTAAGCCACGAAGGTAAACAAAAGGTATTCAATATCTGCCTTGGTTGACGATGATCTGTAGACGTTAGCAAGTCCTCCTCCTCCTGCTCTCGAGTAAGGTAAAGAAGGCCTCACCTGACCAAAATTGTTAATTAAGATAGATTACCTGAAGATTAACCCTCCCAGCTTATTTCAACTAATGATTAACCTAACGCTACCTGGGAAGTTAAGTTAGGTTAGATTAAGTTAGGTTAGGTTAAGTTAGGTTAGGTTAGGGTAGGTCAGGTCAGGTCAGGCAGCGCCAGTGTAGTTAATCTTGAGGTTAAATAAACTAGAGGCTAATCTTCACATGAGCCACTAAGACACTTTGACGGAGGCGGTTACGTACAACAGGAAAGCTCTGATAACATATAATGTACAGTATATACCGTTTAAGTTGCATCAGCAGCTCTATACACCACTTATTGACTTACTCATTCACTGCCGTAGAAATATTTACTTCTCTAACAGGTTTCTATATGGTTCCCAGTCATTATAATACGACCTTGTAAAATCAAATGATCTAAATTAAACTAAACGTATCCAAATTAAACTTATTAGCAAACAAATCCTTCTAAAACACGATATATGCAAATCAAAAGTTCTAAATTCAACTTAACTTATCATAATATAACTATTATAACTAAACCATTTTAATTAAACCTAACCTAAACACCTCAAGTGCCACAAACAGAAGGAAAAAACACCTTTAATATTATCGTGTAAGAGGCCCCTGTAACCCACTAACTCAAGGTAATGCATCTATATCAATCTACCTGTGTCGGAAGCTCTATACGTGACTATGATCGTTACCCACTGCTGGAGAACATTTGTACTTCTATAATTACCCCTGGAGAAACAATGCACCAATTTAAGATTTATTTATTTTATTTTTCATTTATTTTTTATTCTTGGTTCATACTGTAAACACCGCCCGCTTGTGAGTCCCGTCAGCCATTTTGTTCTAACTTTCGGGGATTCTAAAATAAACTATAAATAAATAAATAAATAAAACAAGCATCTTTTGTTTTTCTAAACCATGAGCTGTGAGTCTTCACTATACACTTCAACATTACTGTAAACTCAGGCTAGAGAGGGTGTGTACAGTACTAGTGGAGCCAAGACGAGAAGGTATTTCAAATCCCTAAAGGGTTTTACAAGTGGAGAGTCTTACAAGTGGAGGGTCTTACAGGTGGAGGGTCTTACAAGTGGAGGGTCTTACAGGTGGAGGATTTTAATAAGGATAAATACAACAAGTCTTACAGTTGAATCAGCCAAGTCGAGGAAAACTCTTAAGAGTCATGTAACTTCTACCTGGTGTTACCTGTAATCAAGCTAAGGTATATGTTAGAAGAATATTATCTCGTTAATATCCATTCCTCTTCCACTATCCTGCGAGGTGGTGTATTAATAGGCACAGATACTCATGATAAAGAAGGAATAAAGAGAAAGACGCAAGATAACTATAAAATGCGACAGAATATACCCACACATGCGTAATCCTAACCCATCCCAACCCAACCCAACCCTATCCTACCCTCAGCTTCACCACAGTACACAAAGTCATTCTTGGTATCAGAGTGACGCATAAACACCCTGTATCGCCTAAGACACATTTGAATCGGATGGTTCGTTGACGGTTTTATTTCTTCGGTATAAACCAGTGAAGCAATTAGTTCACGGGAACAGTGAGTCAAAATACTTCACATCAGCTTCGTTTACGACCTCCAGCTGATATTTACTTCTGTTGTCTATATCAATCACATTTTGTAATGAAAACAAAAATATGGTTAGTTACTTAAAAATGAAAATAAATCATACTTAGATACTTAGGAGTGGGGAAAAAAGATACTTAAGATACTTAAAAATGAAAACACTCTTTGATACTTAAATTAGGACAAAATAAACGGACAAAGATTTAACTATGAGCGGTGGATATTACATGTACCGGCTATCAATACAGAGGCGCTATTTAGCCGTGAAGTTCTCTCAGAAACCCAACAAGACAATATGTGGTCACGTAAAAATTTCAGGTTAATTTTTAACACCATCCGTCATTTTAAACCTTGGCACCTGTAGATTAAGAAAATATATATGGTGATATTTTTTCTGATGGGATAAAGGTCGTATTTGTCCAGAGAAGAGAGGAAAAAAATCACTTGAGAGGCATGACGCACAGAGTGTCTAAGGTGATAAAAGTTCATATACTAAGTTCATTACATAAAATATCAAACTCATAAAGATTACAAAAGAACAGAACACCATGAGCTCTCTACAGCTATTGTCAGCTGTCAATATGCTGATGTACAGAAGCTACACAATGTTATTGGTGACTGTAATCCCAAGAAAATGATGCTCTTATAAACTTGGTAACTGGAGCTGTAATGCCAGAAAATGCCAAATATGACAATCTATGTGCATATGAAGTTGGAAGACAAAATTATGAAAATTTTGTCAAGGAACGTATTGTTGGTCCATTGAGCATCTGGGAAAAGCTGTCCAAGGTTAATCTACTGTCGTGGAAAGCAGGAAATAAGACTTCAACCATCAAATTGCTATCACAAGTTATAGAACTTAAACAGGACATACAGTATATGCATCACAGAAGGGCAGCACTGTACATATCAAGTCACCAGACACTGATGTGTTTGGCATATTAAAGCAGCCTCAACTTGGAGAAAATACAAGTATGATAACAGGAACTGGTGAGCGACGACACATTGGGCAGAGCCTTACAGGTTTCCATGCCTTCACAGGATCTGACTGCATTGGAAAATTTGTTGGCAAAGGAAAGAAAGCATGTTGGAGCACTTTGATGAAATCTAACACAAAAGTCCTAGATGCATTCAAGATGCTGAGTAGACCAAATGCCCTCCAGCAGACATGTATATTGGTCTAGAGGAATTTGTATTTAAGCTCTACTGTCCACGAATGACTTTCACTAAACTGTCAAAACTTAGATGGCATCTCTTCAAGATAATGCAGGCAGAAGCTGGAGAACTACCAGCGACTGCAGCAACTCTAAAGTATCATATATTGAGAGGAAGGTATCAAGCTCTTCTGTGGTCTTGTGATGCAGACAGTAAAATGCTTTCACAATTAGAGCATGGCAGGGAAGATTGACAATGACTGTTTCATACTAGTAATACCAGACCAACCACCAGCTCCAGAAGCAATCACAGAACTTGTTAAATGTGGATGTGGCGTCAGGAAATGTGGATCATTGTCATGTTCATACAGAAAGAATCAGAAAGAATAGCATGACATGCACCGAGATGTATAACTGTCAAGCAGATGATGAGAAATGCCTAAACAAGGTGAAGGAATCTGTTGTACACAGAAGACTCTGATGACGAGGACTGAAGCAATGTCGTAAATAATAACTTGTGACTTGTATACACATGATGTATAACACTACAAACTTTTAATAAATATAAAACGGTGGTTCTAAGCTTTTCAGATATGGTAATAAGTATATGTTTAATTTCCAGTATTTGTCTTTAGCAATTAATTTTACTTACTGCAATCTCTTCTTTGCCAGAGACAGGATGGCATATATGAGCAGCCATGTTTGTAACACACTTAAGATATTATAATAGCATTCATAATATATTATGTTAAATTGTAATCATATAATACTACATGTTCATAGGTTATTAGTCATGTTTTAAGTTACTTAGGACTTAATGGTAATACGTCTGTGGTTCATTACGCCGCTCTTTGATAAAACTTCTTTAATGGCATAAAACTTATAATAAACCGTTCAGAAAAAATTACACCACAGTTCCTTAACATAGTTTATAAGGATTATTACGATGTATGGTGTCAAAAATTAACATGAAATTTTTACGGGATTACTTAAGCTCCTACACTAAAACCTGCCGACCTAACCTAACCTTTTTTACCCATCTCCACCTACTTACCTAACCTGACATAATCTAACCTAACCTGACATAATCTAACCTAACCTGACATAATCTAACCTAACCTGACATAATCTAACCTAACCTGACATAATCTAACCTAACCTGACATAATCTAAACTAACCTGACATAATCGAACCCAACCTGACGTAATCTAACCTAACCTGACATAATCGAACCTACCCTGACATAATCGAACCTAACCTGACATAATCTAACCTAACCTGACGTAATCTAACCTAACCTCCCCGTCTGGCATAAGCTAACCTAATCAAACCTAACTTTCCCACCTACCGACCGTAACCTAACTACTTATTACCTACCTAACCTAACTTAACCCAACCTGAGGTAATCTAACCTAACCTATTGAAACTTAACTTAACCACCTACCTCATCTAACACCACTTTGTAATCTCTTTGCGCTACAGCTCACAGGATGAGTATGGGGGGCACAATAAACTAGCCTCTAAGTGGCAAAATTAACAAAACTAACCTAACCTAACCCAACCTGACTTAACCTAACCTGATCTGATCTATCCAACTTAAACATCTTAGAATATATAATAAAGCCGCTAGGTTAATTTAGGCTAAATATGGTTGATTAATATTTCGTTTTGACAGAAATTCCCGGCAAAATAACGTATCTATATTGAGAACCACCGCCATGTTGGTTCCACGTTAACAAGACACGGATACACTACAGAATAACCCGCGTTCGTTAAACCTCAATTACTACAGTTTACTTTATAATCTTACTTCACAATCTTCACTACATCTCACTTCACAATCTTCACTACATCTAACTTCACAATCTTCACTACATCTCACTTCACAATCTTCATTACATCTCACTCCACAATCTTCACTACATCTCACTTCACAATCTTCACTACATCTCACTTCACAATCTTCACTACATCTCACTTCACAATCTTCACTACATCTCACTCCACAATCTTCACGACATCTCACTTCACAATCTTCACTACATCTCACTTCACAATCTTTACCACATCTTACTTCACAATCTTTACCACTTCTTACTTCACAATCTTCACTACATCTAACTTCACAATCTTCACTACATCTCACTTCATAATCTTCACCACATCTCACTTCACAATCTTCACTACATCTCACTTCACAATCTTCACTACATCTCACTTCACAATCTTCACTACATCTCACTTCACAATCTTCACTACATCTCACTTCACAATCTTCACTACATCTCACTTCACAATCTTCACTACATCCCACTTCACAATCTTCACTACTTCTCAATTCACAATCTTCACTACATCTCACTTCACAATCTTCACTACATCTCACTTCACAACCTTCACTACATCTCACTTCACAATTTTCACTACATCTCACTTCACAATCTTCATTACATCTCACTTCACAATCTTCACTACATCTCACTTCACAATCTTCACTACATCCCACTTCACAATCTTCACTACATCTCACTCTCAATAATCTCACTACATCTCACTTCCACAATCTCTCACTACATCTCACTTCACAATCTTCAATACATCTCACTTCACAATCCTCACTACATCTCACTTCACAATCTTTCACTACATCTCACTTCACAATCTTCACCATATCTCACTTCACAATCTTTACAACATCTCACTTCACAATCTTCAATACATCTCACTTCACAATCTTCACTACATCTAACTTCACAATCTTTCACTACATCTCACTTCACAATCTTCACTACATCTCACTACACAATCTTCACTACATCTCACTTCACAACCTTCACTACATCTCACTTCACAATCTTCACTACATCTCACTTCACAATCTTCTCACTACATGTCACTCTTCACACCCCCACCACATTTCCACTCTCAATAATCTCACTACATCCTCAATTTCACAATCTTTCCCACCACATTCTCACTCTCACAATCTTCCACTACATCCTCACTCTCACACAACTTTCCCATCTCACTCTCAATCTTTTTACCACATCCACTCTTGCCAATCTTCACCACATCTCACTTCTCAATCTTCACTATATCTCACTTCACAATCTTCACCACATCTCACTTCACAATCTTCACTACATCTCACTTCACAATCTTCACTACATCTCACTTCACAATCTTCACTACATCTCACTTCACAATCTTCACTACATTTCACTTCACAAACTTCACTACATCTCACTTCATAATCTTCACTACATCTTATTTCACAATCTTTACTACATCCCACTTCACAATCTTCACTACATCCACTTCACAATCTTCCACGATCTCACTCTCACAATCTTCAATTACATCCCACTCCACAATCTCACTACATCCTCACTTCCACAATCTTCTCACCACATCTCACTCACACCTCTCACATCCCCACTCACACCTTCACTACATCTCACTCACAATCTTCCACTACATCCCACTCACAATCTTCTACTATGTCCTCACTTCACAATCTTCACCACATCTCACTTCACAATCTTCACTACATCTCACTTCACAATCTTCACCACATCTCACTTCACAGTCTTCACTACATCTCGCTTCACAATCTTCACTACATCTCACTTCACAATCTTCACTACATCTCACTTCACAGTCTTCACTACATCTCACTTCACAATCTTCACTACATCTCACTTCACAATCTTCACTACATCTCACTTCACAATCTTCACTACATGTCACTTCACAAATTTCACTACATCTCACTTCACAATCTTCACTACATCTTACTTCACAATCTTCACAACATCTCACTTAACAATCTTCACCACATCTCACTTCACAATCTTCACTACATCTCACTTCACAATCTTCACTACACCTCACTTCACAATCTTCACTACATCTCACTTCACAATCTTCACTAACACCATCTTTCATCACTACATCTCACTTCACAATCTTCACTACATCTCACTTCACAATCTTTACCACATCTCACTTCACAATCTGCACTACATCTCACTTCACAATCTTCACTACACCTCACTTCACAATCTTCACTACATCTCACTTCACAATCTTCACTAACACCATCTTTCATCACTACATAAAACAACATCCCTCATCACTACTTATAACACCATCCATCATCATCACTACATATAACACTATCCATCATCACTACATATAACACGATCCATCATCACTACATATAACACCATCCACCATCACTACATATAGAACCATCCATCACGACATATAACACCATCCAACATCACTACATATAACACCAACCATCATCACTACATATAACATCATCCATCATCACTACATATAACTCCATCCATCATCACTACATATGACACCATCCAGCATCACTACATATAACACCACCCATCATAACTACATATAACATCATGCATCATCACTACATATAACACCATCCATCATCACTACATATAAAACCAACCTATCACTACATATAATATCATCCATCATCACTACATATAACACCATCCAACATCACTACATATAACACCACCCATCATCACTACATATAACATCATCCATCCATCATCACTACATATAACTCTATCCATCATCACTACATATAACACCATCCAGCATCACTACATATAACACCAACCATCATCACTACATATACCATCATGCATCATCACTACATATAACACCATCCATCATCACTACATATAAAACCATCCTATCATCACTACATATAACATCATCCATCATCACTACATATAACACCATCCATCACTACATATAACACCACCCATCATCACTACATATGACATCATGCATCATCACTACATATAACACCATCCATCAACACTACATATAAAACCAACCTATCATCACTACATATAATATTATCCATCATCACTACATATAACACCATCCAACATCACTACATATAACACCACCCATCATCACTACATACAACATCATCCATCATCACTACATATAACTCTATCCATCATCACTACATATAACACCATCCAGCATCACTACATATAACACCAACCATCATCACTACATATATCATCATGCATCATCACTATATATAACACCATCCATCATCACTAAGTATATTACCCTCCTATCATCACTACATATAACACCATCCATCATTACTACATATAACGCCATCCTTCATCACTACATATAACACCATCCATCATCACTACATATTATAACACCATCCATCATCTCTACAAACACCAGTCCTCAACACTATAGTGATAAACAGAGCTTCATTTTGTTGTCATTTTCTTTAAATTCCAACCTTATTAAACCGTAATTCTTTCTGTATGGTAAAATTTTGATTTGACCTCAGTGAGAGAGCTGTTAGTGTCAGTAAATCACAATGGTGTTCCGACGCACTGTAACAAAAGTTTCAAAGGTTGAGGTGAAGCCTTGCCAGGTGAAGGAGAAGGGCCCTCGATCTAACAAACTGCAGACCACAAAGCACACTAAACCTCAAAACAACAAGAAGAAGAAGGAAACTACCACTTTCTGCCATGTACAAAAGGACCAGTACCTGCCATGGGGAGACTACATCTTCACTGGGAAAAAGACAAAGAACAACAAGAAGCGTTGACCCAACATTTCTGATATTTAAAAATAATAAAAACATATTAATTGATTTTGTTTGTATTATTTATGCTTTTATTATTTTCAACTGTAAACGTACTGTTTTGGGAATATATTTTGAGTTACATAATATTTAGGTACAGCAGTTTATTTCACTGTATCTCCTTGTGTGAGTGTGTGGGTAGTGTGTGGATAGTGTGTGGGTACTATGGGTGTGTGGGCATTATGGAGAACTAGTCATGGCTAACTGTGACCCTATATACAGGTTACATCGGCCTTAACGCCCTTGTCTCAGCGCTATCTCATATATCCAAATTTCACATATTTGAAAGTATTAGATAACCAAAATATCTGGAAAATATTTAGTTAAAAATACAAATAATAAAACAAAATCGAAAACAGAAAGAAAAAACAATACCCGTGAAAGTGGAAATAAGGAGGAGGCAGAGCAGACGATACACAGGAAGGCAGTAATCATCATCCCCGTGTGGACCAGCCAGAGAAGAACTCCTTCGCCTCACCGTCCACCCGCGTATGATCAGCTGAGTGAAGTTGCCTCGTGTTGCAGTAAACTTTATCTGTAAAAGGACAATTTACTTTTACTTTTATTGTTTATCTTACTGTTTATAACTGTTTATTTTCTCTTACATAATGTACACTAAGTATGGGAGTGTACAGTAAGTTATACCGGATGGCAACAAATTCACATTCGTCTTTCAAATATTAAAACATTACCCTAACAACAGTATTGTATAACAACACGAGCTAAAGTGATGTGTAAAAAGGTCGGTTGCAAAAAGAAATATTATTCTTTTAAGTCTTTTTCAGTTTGTTCAGTGTTAACAACATTATAGGTCATATTTCATGCAGTATGCATATACAATGTTTGCTGACGGTTTAATACCTTTCTGTTTACTGATGATGTAAAACCCTCGTTAAAATACTTTAGAGTCGTTTACAAAATATTTGGTGCGTTTCCGGAGCATTGTATGTTTTTACAGCATGCGAGGCGGCAGGTATGTGGAGTTTTAAGAGCACTTCACGCTATAGCTCAGTTGGCCACGGATTAGCGAATTACGAACTGAAAATGTTTGGATCGTCATCTGTTTCGTGTAAGCTGTGTCGGACATTTTGTGCTACATTAAAGTCCAGCGATCTGTGGCAGCTGTCGGGCTCCTGCCTGACCACCCTTTGCCTAAGAAGAGCGATTGTCTGAAGGTGTTCAAGTAGTTACTCAATTGTGAAAAAGTGATAGTGAGTCCCATAGACATGGCTGCCAGTTAGGGACAGTGTGGATACGGCACACTACATAGCATGTCTTCGGAAAGTAAAGGAGGCCGTGTAGCCAAGACTGCACTCAACCGCCTTCACTTCCCCAATTACAGCTAGGTGGACTGAGAGCGCCTCGGAATTATCATATTTATAATGCCAGACGGTAACACCATCCCCTTGACACCTCAGAGACTATACAGTACTGTGTTCGGGGCGTGTTTGTGGGTCTCTACTGCCGCCTCCCTATCGTTGAGTTGCTCCCCACTTACCGTAACCAGTCGAGGTCACTGTGGGAGGCCATGTACGGTACAGTACGGAACAGAGTCACGCCCCCCTCAACAACGTCCGCACCTCGCCTGCTGAATACAGTATTTGCAAATGTGACCATAAACCCCAACAATTGTAGCAAATTACAAGTCCCGGGATTTGCCCCTGGTATTAACACAGTGACAAGCGTCCCATTCCTGGTAAGTAGCAGGTGGCCGGAGGTAGTGCAATCCTCTCCCAGACTACACAGAGATGAGAGAGAGCTGGCTGACCATCATGGTAAGGACGCGTCACTATTTGGACCCCAGGGAGGCCATTATCGTAAGTTAAGTGAAAGGCATTTGGAATACTGGACGACTAGACGCTATATGAATTTCTTTACCCTAGTTTTCCCACCGATAATAATGAGTACAAGGGAGGTAGTCTCATCGGCGTTCATCAACACCATAGCCGTCTCAGTTACCTATTGCTCGTACAAGGTTTTTGAATGAAATAGTTTTACTAATATCAGGAACTTTCAAACTACTACAGGAAATAATATATATATATATATATATATATATATATATATATATATATATATATATATATATATATATATATACAAATAAATCACTGTAGGTGCGCGTGATCCAGGTATATGC
>NW_024714355.1:0-37549 GCF_018991925.1 Homarus americanus
GTTCATCACCACCATGGGAGTGTGTGTACCAGGGAGCGTGTAGGTTCACCATCACCACCGTGGGAGTGTGTGTGTACCAGGGAGCGTTAGGTTCACCATCGTGGGGTGTGTGTACCAGGGAGCTTAGGTTCACCATCACCACCGTGGAGTGTGTGTACAAGGAGCGTTAGGGTTCACCATCACCACCGTGAGAGTGTGTGTACCAGGAGCGTTAGGTTCACCATCACCACCGTGGGAGGTGTGTACCAGGGAGCGTTAGGTTCACCATCACCACCGTGGGAGTGTGTACCAGGGAGCGTTAGGGTTCACCATCACCACCGTGGGAGTGTGTACCAGGAGTTCAGGGTTCACCATCACCACCGTAGAGTGTGTGTACCAGGGAGCGTTAGGTTCACCATCACCACCGTGGGAGTGTGTGTACCAGGGAGCGTTAGGTTCACCATCACCACCGTGGAGGGTGTACCAGGGAGCATTAGGTTCACCATCACCACTCGGGGAGTGTGTGTACCATGGAGCGTTAGGTTCACCATCACCACCTGGGGAGTGTGTGTACCAGGGAGCGTTAGGTTCACCATCACCACCGTGGGAGTGTGTGTACCAGAGAGCGTTAGGTTCACCATCACCACCGTGAGAGTGTGTGTGTGTACCAGGGAGCGTTAGGTTCACCATCACCACCGTGGGAGGTGTGTACCAGAGACGTTAGGTTCACCATCACCAACGTGAAGTGTAACAGGAGCGGTAGGTTCACCATCACCACCGTGGGGTGTGTACCAGGGAGCGTTAGTCACCATCACCACCGTGGGAGTGTGTGTACCAGGGAGCGTTAGGCCCACCACCGTGGGAGTGTGTGTACCAGGGAGCGTTAGGTTCAACTCACCACTGTGGAGTGTGTGTACCAGGAACGTTAGGTTCACCATCACCACTGTGAGTTTGTACCAGGGAGCATTAGGTTCACCATCACCACCGTGGGAGTGTGTACCAGGGAGCGTTAGGTTCACCATCACCACCGGGAGTGTGTGTACCAGGGAGCGTTAGGGTCACCATCACCACCGTGGGAGTGTGTGTACCAGGAGCGTTAGGTTCACCATCACCACCGTGAGTGTGTGTACCAGGGAGCATTAGGTTCACCATCACCACCGTGAGAGTGTGTACCAGGGAGCGTTAGGTTCACCATCACCACCGTGGGAGTGTACCAGGAGCGTTAGGTTCACCATCACCACCGTGGGGAGGTGTGTACCAGGGAGCGTTAGGTTCACCATCATCGGTGTGTGTGTACCAGGGAGCGTTAGGTTCACCATCACCACCGTGGGGGTGTGTACCAGGGAGCGTTAGTTTCACCATCACCACCGTGGGAGTGTGTACCAGGGATGTTAGGTTCACCATCACCACCGTGGGAGTGTGTGTACCAGGAGCGTTTGGTTCACCATCACCACCGTGGGAGGTGTGTACCAAGGAGCGTTAGGTTCACCATCACCACCGTGGGAGTGTGTGTACCAGGGAATCGTTATTCACCATCACCACCGTGGAGTGTGTGTACCAGGAGCGTTAGGTTCACCATCCCCACCGGGGAGTGTGTGCCAGGAGCATTAGGTTCACCATCACCACTGTGAGTGTGTGTACCAGGGAGCGTTAGGTTCATCACCACTGTGGAGTGTGTGTACCAGGAGCGTTAGGTTCACCATCACCACCGTGGAGTGTGTGTACCAGGAAGCGTTAGGTTCACCATCACCACTGGGAGGTGTGGTACCAGGAGCGTTAGGTTCACCATCACCACTGGGAGGTGTACCAGGAATGTTAGGTTCACCATCACCACCGTGGGAGTGTGTACCAGGGAGCGTTAGGTTCACCATCACCACCGTGGGAGTGTGTGTACCAGGGAGCATTTAGTTTCACCCATCACCACCGTGGGAGTGTGTACCAGGGAGCGTTAGGTTCACTCATCGGTGTCTGTGAGCCAGGGGCGTTGGGTTCACCATCACCACCGTGAGTGTGTGTACCAGGGAGTGCTAGGTTCACCGTCACAACCATGGACGTGTGTGTACCGGGGGCGTTAGGTTCACCATCACCACCGTGGGAGTGTGTACCAGGAAGCGTTAGTTTCACCATCACCACCGTGGGGTGCATGTACCAGGAGGGTTAGCTTCACCATCACCACGTGGGAGTGTGAACACCAGGGGCGTTTGGTTCATCACCACCGTGGGGAGTGTGTGTACCAGGAAGCGTTAGGTTCACCATCACCACCGTGAAGGTGTGTGTACCGAATAGCGTTAGGTTCACCATCACCACCGTGTGGAGTGATGTACCAGGAGCGTTAGGGTTCAAATCACCACCGTGGGAGTGTGTGTACCAGATAGCGTTAGGTTCACCATGCCACCGTAAGTGTCTGTACCAGGTTGGGTTGGATCACCATCACCACTGTGGGACTGTGTGTACCAGGGAGCTTTAGGTTCACCATCACCACCGTGGGAGTGTGTGTACCAGGGAGCGTTAGGTTCACCATCACCACCTTGCGAGTGTGTGTACCAGGGAGGGTTAGGTTCACCATCACCACCGTGGGAGTGTGTGTACCAGGGAGCGTTAGGTTCATCACCACCGTGGGAGTGTGTGTGCCAGGGAGCGTTGATTTCACCAACGCACCACCGTGAGGTGTGTGTGCCAGGGAGTGTTAGGCTGACCATCACCACCGTGGGGGTGTGTGTGTGCCAGGGCGTTAGGTTCTGCATCACCACCGTGGGGTGTGTGCCAGGGAGCGTTAGGTTCACCATGCACCGTGGGGTGTGTGTGCCAGAGGTGGTTCACCATCACCACCGTGGGAGTGTGTGTACCAGGGAGAGTTAGGTTCACCATCACCACCGTGGAAGTGTGTATCAGGGAGCAGTAGGTTCACCATCACCACTGTGGGAGTGTGTGTACCAGGGAGCGTTAGGTTCATCACCACCGTGGGAGTGTGTGTACCAGGGAGCGTTAGGGTCACCATCACCATCGTGGGAGTGTGTGTATCAGGGAGCGTTAGGTTCACCGCAGTGGGAGTGTGTACCAGGGAGCGTTAGGTTTACCATCACCACATTGGGAGTGTGTGTACCAGGCAGTGCTAGGTTCACCATCATCGATGTCTGTGAACCAGGGAGCGTTAGGATCACCATCACCACCGTTGGAGTGTGTGTACCAGGGAGCGTTAGGTTCACCGTCACAACCATGGGCGTGTGTGTACCAGGGAGCGTTAGGTTCACCATCACCACCGTGGGAGTGTGTGTACCAGGGAGCGTTAGGTTCACGATCACCACCGCGTGGGTGTGTACCAGGAAGCGTTAGTTTCACCATCACCACCGTGGGAGTGCGTGTACCAGGGAGGGTTAGCTTCACCATCACCACCGTGGGAGTGTGTGTACCTTGGAGCGTTTGGTTCACCATCACCACCGTGGAAGTGTGTGTACCAGGGAGCGTTAGGTTCACCATCACCACCGTGGGAGTGTGTGTACCAGATAGCGTTAGGTTCATCATCACCACCGTGCAAGTGTGTGTACCAGGAAGCGTTAGGTTCACCATCGTCGGAGTGTGTGTGTACCAGGGAGCATTAGGTTCACTATCACCACCGTGAGAGTGTGTGCACCAGGGAGCATTAGGTTCACCATCACCACCTTGGGAGTGTGTGTACCAGGGAGGGTTAGGTTCACCATCACCACCGTGGGGAGTGTGTGTACAAGGGGCATTGGGTTCACCATCACCACCGTGGGAGTGTGTCTACCAGGGAATGTTAGATTCACCATCACACACCGTGGAGTGTGTACCGGGGAGCGTTGGGTTCACCATCACCACCATGGGGTGTGTGTACCAGGGAGATTGGTTTCACCATCACCACCGTGAGGTGTGTGTGTACCAGGGTGATAGTTTCACCATCACCACCGTGGGGTGTGTACCAGGGGCGTTACGTTTACACCAACACCAACTTGGGAGTCTGTGTACCAGGGGGCGTTAGGTTCACCATCATCGGTGTCTGTGAACCAGGGTGAGTTCACCATCACCACCGTGGGGAGTGTGTGTACCGGGAGTGCTAGGTTCTCCGTCACAACCATGGACGTGTGTACCAGGGGCGTTAGGTTCACCATCACCACTGTGGGGTGTGTACCAGGAAGCGTTGTTCACCATCACCACCGTGGAGTGCATGTACCAGGGAGGTTAGCTTCACCATCACCACTGTGGGAGTGTGAACACCAGGGAGTTTGGTTCACCATCACCACCGTGGAGATTGTGTACCAGGAAGCGTTAGGTTCACCATCACCACCGTGAAGGTGTGTGTACCAGAATAGCGTTAGGTTCACCATCACCACCGTGGGGTGTGTTGTGCCAGGGAGCGTTAGGTTCAAAATCACCACCCGTGGGGTGTGTACCAGGAAGGGTTAGGTTCACCATCGTGGGTGTCTGTACCAGGGCGTTAGGTTCACCATCACCACCGTAGGAGTGGTGTGTACCAAGGGCGTTAGGTTCACCATACCACCGTAGGAGTAATGTGCCAGGCGTTAAGTTCACGATCAACACCATGGGAGTGTGTGTACCAGGGAGCTTTAGGTTCATCATCACCACCAGGGGGGTGTGTACCAGGGAGCATGGGTTCACCATCACCACCGTGGGAGTGTGTGTGTACCAGGAGCGTTAGGTTCACCATCACCACCTTGAGGAGTGTGGGTGCACCAGGAGGCGTTTGGTTTCCATCACCACCCTGGGGTGTGTGTACCAGGGGCGTTAGGTTCTACGTCACCACCATGGGAGTGTGTACCAGGGATCATCATTGGGTTCACCATCACCACTGTGAGAGTGTGTGTATCATGGAGCCATTAGGTTCACCCATCACCACCGTGGGAGTGTGTGTACCAGGGGCGTTAGGGTCACCATCACCATCGTGGGAGGTAAACTAGGAGCGTTAGTCACCATCACCACCGTGGAGGTGTGTACCAGACATATGTTCATCATCGCCACCGAGAGGTGGTACCAGGAGCATTAGGTTCACCATTATCAACCGTGGGAATGTGTACCAGGGAGCGTTAGGCTTACCAACACCAAATGGGAGGTGTGTACCAGGGAGCGTTAGGGTTCACCATCATCGGTGCCCAGAACCAGGGAGCGTTAGGTTCACCATCACCACCGTGGAGTGTGGTACCAGGGAGCGTAGGTTCACCTTCACAACCATGGGCGTGTAACAGGGAGCGTTAGGTTCACCATCACCACACGGGAGTGTGTACCAGGAATCGTGTTTCACCATCACCACAGTGGGAGGCGTGTACCAGGAGGGTTAGCCACCATCACCACCGTGGAGGTGTGTACCAGGGCGTTGTTAGTCACCACAGTAGAGTGTGTGAGCGTTAGGGTTCACGATCATCACCGTGGGAGCGTGGTGTACCAGGGAGCTTTAGGTTCATCATCACCACCATGGGAGTGTGTGTGTACCAGGAGCGTGAGGTTCACCATCACCACTGTGGGAGTGTGTGTACCAGGGAGCGTTAGTTCACCATCGTGGGTGTTCTGTGTACCAGGGAGCTTTAGGTTCATTACCGCCGTGGGTGTGCCAGGTGGCGTTAGGTTCACCATCACGACCGTGGAGTGTGTGTACCAGGAGAGTTTTGGTTCACCATAACCACCGTGGGAGTGTGTGTACCAGGGAGCGTTAGGTTCACCGTCACCACTGCAGGAGTGTGTGTACCAAGGAGCGTTAGGTTCACTATCACCAATCGTGTCGTGTAGCAGGGAGCGTTAGGGTCTCACTTCACCACCGTGTGGAGTGTGTGTACCAGGAGCGTTAGGTTCACAATCACCACCGTGGAGTGTGTGTACCAGGGAGGTTAGGTTCACCGTCACCACCGTGGGGAGTGTGTACCAGGGAACGTTAGGTTCACCATCACCACCGTGGAGTGTGTGTACCAGGGAATGTTAGATTCACCATCACCACCGTGAGATTGTGTGTTCCAGGGAGCGTTGGTTCACTCACCACCGTGGAGGTGTGTACCAGGGAGCATTAGGTTCACCCACCACTGTGGGAGTGTGTGTATCATGGAGCGGTAGGGCCCATCACCATCGGAGTGTTTGTACCAGGGAGCGTTAGGTTCACCATCACCACCGTGGGGAGTGTGGTACCAGAGAGCATTGGTTCACCATCGCCACCGTGGAGAGTGTGTGTGCACTGGGGAGCGTTAGGCTCACCATCACCACCGGGGAGTGTGTGTACCAGGGAGCGTTAGGTTTACCAACACCAACGTAAGTGTGTGCCAGGGCGTTGGGTTCACCATCATCACCGTGTTGGTGTGTGTACAGGGCGTTAGGGTTCACCTATCACCACTGTGGGAGGTGTGTACCAGGAGCGTTAGGTTCACCATCTCCACCGTGGGAGTGTGTGTCCCAGGATGCGTTAGGTTCACCATCACCACAGTGGGAGTGTGTGTACCAGGGAGCGTTAGGTTCACCATCACCACCGTGGGAGTGTGTGTACCATGGAGCGTTAGGTTCACCATCACCACCTTGGGAGTGTGTGTACCAGTGAGGGTTAGGTTCACCATCACCACCGTGGGAGTGTGTGTACCAGGGAGCATTATGTTCACCATCTACACCATGGGAGTGTGTGAAAGAGGGAGCATTAGGTTCACCATCACCACCGTGAGAGTGTGTGCTCCAGGGATAGTTACGTTCATCATCACCACCGTGGGAGTGTGTGTACCAGGGAGCGTTAGGTTCACCATCACCACCGTGGGTGTGTGTGTACCAGGGAGCGTTAGGTTCACCATTACCACCGTAGGAGTGTGTGTACCAGGGAGCGTTAGGTTCACCATCACCACCTTGGGAGTGTGTGTACCAGGGAGGGTTAGGTTCACCATCACTACCGTGGGAGTGTGTGTACCAGGGAGCATTAGGTTCACCACCGTGGGATTGTGTGTACCAGGGAGCGTTAGGTTCACCATCACCACCGTGGGAGTGTGTGTACCAGGGAGTGTTAGGTTCACCGCCGTGGATGTGTGTGTGCCAGGGAGCATTAGGTTCACCATCACCACCGTTGGAGTGTGTGTACCAGGGAGTGTTAGGTTCACCATTTTGGGTGTCTGTGTGCCAGGGAGCGTTAGGTTTACCATCACCACCGTGCTAGTGTGTGTACCAGGGAGCGTTAGGTGCACGGTCACCACCGTGGGAGTGTGTGTACCATTGAGCGTTAGGTTCACCTTCACCACCGTGGGAGTGTGTGTGTTCCAGGGAGCGTTAGGTTCACATTCACCACCGTGGGAGTGTGTGTACCAGGGAGCGTTAGGATCACCATCACCACCGTGGGAGTGTGTACCAGGGAGCATTAGGTTCACCATCACCACTGTGGGTGTGTGTGTACCAGGGAGCGTTAGGTTCACCATCACCAACGTGGGAGTGTGTGTATCAGGGAGCGTTAGGGTCACCATCACCATCGTGGGAGTGTGTGTACCAGGGAGCGTTAGGTTCACCGCAGTGGGAGTGTGTGTACCAGGGAGCAGGTTCACCGCAGTAGAGTGTGTGTGTACCAGGGAGCGTTAGGGGTTCACCCATCACCACTGTGGGAGTGTGTACCAGGAGTAGCTAGGGGTTCAGCGCCGTGGGAGTGTGTGTACCAGGGAGCATTATGTACACCATCAACACCATAGGAGTGTGTGTAAGAGGGAGCATTAGGTTCACCATCACCACCGTGGGAGTGTGTGTACTAGGGAGCATTAGGTTAACCATCACCACTGTGGGAGTGTGTGTTCAAGGGAGCGTTAGGGTCACCATCACCATCGTAGGAGTGTGTGTACCAGGGAGCGTTAAGTTCACCGCCGTGGGAGTGTGTGTACCAGGGAGCGATAGGTTCACCATCACCACCGTGGGAGTGTGTACCAGGGAGCGTTAGGGTTCACCGCCGTGAGGTGTGTAAATAGGAAAGAAGTTCACCATCACCACCGTAGGAGTGTGTGTACCATGGAGCGTTAGGTTCACCCTCACCACCGTGGGAGTGTGTGTACCAGGGAGCGTTAGGTTCACCATCTCCACCGTGGGAGTGTGTGTACCAGGGAGCGTTAGGTTCACCATCACCACCGTGGGAGTGTGTGTACAAGGGAGCGTTAGGTTCACCATCACCACCGTGGGAGTATGTGTACCAGGGAGCGTTAAGTTCACCAACACCACCGTGAGAGTGTGTGTATCAGGGAGTGTTAGGTTCACAATCGTGGGTGTCTGTGTGCCATGGAGCGTTAGGTTCACCATCACCACCTTGGGAGTGTGTGTACCATGGAGCGTTAGGTTCCCCAACACCACCGTGGGAGTGTGTGTACCAGTGAGTGTTAGGTTCACCATCACCACCGTGGGAGTGTGTGTACCAGGTTGGGTTAGGATCACCATCATCACAGTGGGAGTGTTTGTGTACCAGGGAGCGTTAGGGTCACCGCCGTGTGAGTGTGTGTACCAGGGAGCGTAAGGTTCACCATAACCACCGTGGGATTGTGTGTACCACGGAGCGTTAGGTTCACCATCACCACCGTGGGAGTGTGTGTACCAGGGAATGTTAGATTCACCATCACCACCGTGGGAGTGTGTGTACCAGGGAGAGTTAGGTTCACCATCACCACCGTGGAAGTGTGTATCTGGGAGCATTAGGTTCACCATCACCACTGTGGGAGTGTGTGTACCAGGGAGCGTTAGGTTCATCACCACCGTGGGAGTGTGTGTACCAGGGAGCGTTAGGGTCACCATCACCATCGTGGGAGTGTGTGTATCAGGGAGCGTTAGGTTCACCGCAGTGGGAGTGTGTACCATCGAGCGTTAGGTTTACCATCACCACATTGGGAGTGTGTGTACCAGGGAGTGCTAGGTTCACCATCATCGATGTCTGTGAACCAGGGAGCGTTTGGATCACCATCACCACCGTTGGAGTGTGTGTACCAGGGAGCGTTAGGTTCACCGTCACAACCATGGGCGTGTGTGTACCAGGGAGCGTTAGGTTCACGATCACCACCGTGGGAGTGCAAATAGGGAGCGTGGTTCACGATCACCACCGTGGTGGGTGTGTACCATTGGAGCGTTTGGTTCACCATCACCACCGTGGAAGTGTGTGTACGAGGAAGCGTTAGGTTCACCGCCCTGTGAGTGTGTGTACCAGGGAGCGTAAGGTTCACCATAACCACCGTGGGAGTGTGTGTACCACGGAGCGTTAGGTTCACCATCACCACCGTGGGAGTGTGTGTACCAGGGAATGTTAGATTCACCATCACCACCATGGGAGTGTGTGTACCAGGGAGGGTTAGGTTCACCATCACCTCCGTGGGAGTGTGTGTACCAGGGAGCGTTAGGTTCACCATCACCACCATGGGAGTGTGTGTACCAGGGAGGGTTAGGTTCACCATCACCACCGTGAGAGTGTGTGCACCAGGGAGCATTAGGTTCACCATCACCACCGTGGGAGTGTGTGTACCAGTTAGCATTAGGTTCACCACCGTGGGAGTGTGTGTACCAGGGAGCATTATGTTCACCATCGACACCATGGGAGTGTGTGTAAGAGGGAGCATTAGGTTCACCATCACCACCGTGAGAGTGTGTGCACCAGTGAGGGTTAGGTTCACCATCACCACATGGGAGTGTGTGTACCAGGGAGCATTATGTTCACCATCTACACCATGGGAGTGTGTGTAAGAGGGAGCATTAGGTTCACCATCACCACCGTGAGAGTCTGTGCTCCAGGGATAGTTACGTTCATCATCACCACCGTGGGAGTGTGTGTACCAGGGAGCATTATGTTCACCATCGACACCATGGGAGTGTGTGTAAGAGGGAGCATTAGGTTCACCATCACCATCGTGAGAGTGTGTGCACCAGGGAGCGTTAGGTTCACCATCACCACCGTGGGAGTGTGTGTACCAGGGAGTGTTAGGTTCACCGTCACCACCATGGGAGTGTGTGTACCAGGGAGCGTTAGGTTCACCATCATCACCATGTGAGTGTGTGTACCAGGGAGCGTTAGGTTCACCATCACCACCGTGGGAGTGTGTGTACAAGGGAGCGTTAGGTTCACCATCTCCACCGTGGGAGTGTGTGTCCCAGGAAGCGTTAGGTTCACCATCACCACCGTGGGAGTGTGTGTACCAGGGAGCGTTAGGTTCACCATCACCACCGTGGGAGTGTGTGTACCATGGAGCGTTAGGTTCACCATCACCACCTTGGGAGTGTGTGTACCAGTGAGGGTTAGGTTCACCATCACCACCGTGGGAGTGTGTGTACCATGGAGCATTATGTTCACCATCTACACCATGGGAGTGTGTGAAAGAGGGAGCATTAGGTTCACCATCACCACTGTGAGAGGGTACCCAGGGATAGTTATGTTCATCATCACCACTGTGGGAGTGTAAAATTAGGGGAGTTAGGGTTGGCTCATCACCACTGTAAGTGTGGTGTGGTACTAGGAGCTGTTAGGTTCACCATTACCACTGTAGGAGTGTGTACTAGGAGCGTTAGTTCACCATCACCACTGAGTTGTACCAGGGAGCGTTAGGTTCACCGTCACCACCGTAGGAGTGTGTGTACCAAGGAGCGTTAGGTTCACGAATCATCAACGTGGGAGTGTGTGCACCAGGGAGTTTAGGTTCATCATCACCACCATGGGAGTGTGTGTACCAGGAACGTGAGGTTCACCATCACCACCTGTGGGAGTGTATGTACCAGGGACTGTTAGGTTCACCATCGTGGGTGTCTGTGTAACCAGGGAGCTTAGGTTCACAATCACCACCATGGGAATGTGTACCAAGGAGTGTTAGGTTCACCATCACCACCTGGGAGTGTACCAGGGAGCGTTAGGTTCACCATCACCACCGTGGGAGTGTGTGTACCAGGGAGCGTTATGTTCACCATCATCTCCGTGGGAGTGTGTGTACCAGCGAGCGTTAGGTTCACCATCACCACCTTGGGAGTGTGTGTACCAGGGAGCGTTTGGTTTACCATCACCACCGTGGGAGTGTGTATACCAGGGAGCGTTAGGTTTACCAACACCAACGTGGGAGAGTGTGTACCAGGGAGCGTTAGGTTCACCATCATCGGTGTCTGTCAACCAGGGAGCGTTAGGTTCACCATCACCACCGTGGGGGTGTGTGTACCAGGGAGCGTTAGTTTCACCGTCACAACCATGGGCGTGTGTACCAGGGAGCGTTAGGTTCAACATCATCACACGTGGGAGTGTGGTACCAGGGAGCGTTAGGTTCACCATCACCACCGTGTGGGTGTGTACCAGGAAACGAAGTTTCACCATCACCACCGTGTGGGAGTGCGTGTACCAGGGAGGGTTAGCTTCACCATCACCACCGTGGGGAGTGTGTGTACCAGGGAGCGTTTGGTTCACCATCACCACCGTGGAGTGGTGTTTACCAGGGAGCGTTAGGTTCACCATCACCATCGTGGGAGTGTGTGTACCAGGGAGCGTTAGGTTCACCGTCACCACCGTGGGAGTGTGTGTACCAGGGAGCGTTAGGGTCACCATCACCACCGTCGAAGTGTGTGTACCAGTTATCGTTAGGTTCATCCTCACCACCGTGGGGGTGTGTACCAGGTAGCGTTAGGTTCACCATCACCACCACGGGAGTGTGTACCAGGGTGTGTTAGGTTCACACCGCCGTGTGAGTGTGTGTACAACGGAGCGTTAGGGTTCACCATCACCACCGTGGGAGTGTGTGTACCAGGGAGCGTTAGGGTTCACCATCACCACCGTGGGGAGTGTGTGTACCAGGGAGCGTTAGGTTCACCATCACCACCGTGGGAGTTGGCACAGGGAGCGTTAGGTTCACCATCACCACCGTGGGAGGTGTGTGTACCAGGGAGCGTTAGGTTCACCATCACCACCTTGGGAGTGTGTGGTACCAGTGAGGGTTAGGTTCACCATCACCACCGTGGGAGTGTGTACCAGGAGCCTTAGGTTCACCACTGTGGGAGTGTGTACCAGGGAGCATTATGTTCACCATCAACACCATGGGAGTGTGTGTAAGAGGGAGCATTAGGTTCACCATCACCACCGTGAGAGTGTGTGCACAGGGAGCGTTAGGTTCACCATCACCACCGTGGGAGGTGTGGTACCAGGGAGTTAGGTTCACCATCACCACTGTAGGAGGTTTGTACCAGGGAGCGTTAGGTTCACCTTCACCACCTTGGGAGTGTGTACTAGGAGGGTTAGGGTTCACCATCACCACCGTGGGAGTGTGTGTACCAGGAGCGTGAGGTTCACCACCGTGGGAGGTGTGTGTTACCAGGAGCATTAGGTTCACCACTGTGGGAGTGTGTACCAGGGAGATTATGTTCACCATCAACACCATGGGAGGTGTGTAAGAGAGAGCATTAGGTTCACCATCACCACCTGAGAGTGCAACCAGGGAGCATTATGTTCACCATCACCACCGTGAGAGTGTGCACCAGGGAGTGTTACTTCACTGCAGTGGGAGTGTGTACCAGGAGCGTTAGGGTTCACCATCACCACCGTGGGGAGTGTGTGTACCAGGAGCGTGAGGTTCACCACCGTGGGAGTGTGTGTGTACCAGGGAGCATTATGTTCACCATCAACACCATGGGAGTGTGTGTAAGAGAGAGCATTAGGTTCACCATCACCACCGTGAGAGTGTGTGCACCAGGGAGCGTTAGGTTCACCATCATCACCGTGGGAGTGTAACCAGGGAGCATTAGGTTCACAGCAGTAGGAGTGTGTACCAGGGAGTGTTAGGGTTCACCATCGTGGGTGTCTGTGTACCAGGGAGTTGGTTCACCATCACCGTGGGAGGTGTGTACCAGGGAGCGTTAGGTTCACCATCACCATCAGGGGAGGTGTTCAAGGAGCGTGAGGTTCACCGTCACCACCGTGGGAGTGTGTACCAGGGAGCGTTAGGTTCACCATCACCACCGTGGAGTGTGTGTACCAGGGAGCATTATGTTCACCATCAACACCATGAGGGGTGTGTGTAAGAGGGAGCATTAGGTTCACCATCACCACCGTGAGAGTGTGTGCACGAGGGAGGTTACTTTCACTGCAGGGGAGGTGTACCAGGAGCGTTAGGTTCACCATCACCACCGTGGGGTGTGGGTACCAGGAGCGTTAGGTTCACCATCACCATCGTGGGAGGTGGTGTACCAGGAAGCGTTATGTTCACCATCATCACCGTGGGAGTGTGTGTACAGGGAGCGTTAGTTCACCATCACCACCTTGGGAGGTGTGTACCAGGGAGCGTTTGGTTTACCATCACCACCGTGGGAGTGTGTACCAGGAGCGTTAGGTTCATCACCACCGTGGGAGTTTGTGTACCAGGGAATGTTAGATTCACCATCACACACCGTGGGAGTGTGTGTACCAGGGAGCGTTAGGTTCACCATCACCACCATGGGAGTGTGTGTACCAGGGAGCATTAGTTTCACCATCACCACCGTGAGAGTGTGTGTACCAGGGAATGTTAGGTTCACCATCACCACCGTGGGAGTGTGCACCAGGAGGCGTTACGTTACCAACACCAACGGGGTGTACCAGGAGCGTTAGGTTCTCCATCATCGTTGTTGTGAACCAGGGAGGTTAGGTTCACCATCA
Source organism: Homarus americanus (assembly GCF_018991925.1). Lineage (NCBI taxonomy): Eukaryota > Metazoa > Arthropoda > Malacostraca > Decapoda > Nephropidae > Homarus > Homarus americanus. The sequence continues at coordinate 13,577 of NW_024714355.1, forward strand.
CCACCGTGGGAGTGTGTGTACCAGGGAGTTAGGTTCACCGTCACAACCAGCATCGTGTGTACCAGGGAGCGTTTGGTTCACCATCACCACCGTGGGAGTGTGTACCAGTAAGCGTTAGTTTCACCATCACCACCGTGGGAGTGTGTACCAGGGAGGGATAGTTCACCATCACCACTGTGGGAAGGTACCAGGGAGCGTTTGGTTCACCATCACCACCGTGGGAGTGTGTGTACCAGGGAGCGTTAGGTTCACCATCACCACCGTGGGAGGTGGTACCAGATAGCGTTAGGTTCACCATCACCACCGTGGGAGTGTGTGTACCAGGGAGCGTTAGGTTCAACATCACCACCGTGGGAGTGTACCAGGAAGGGTTAGGTTCACCATCGTGGGTGTCTGTGTACCAGGGAGCGTTAGGTTCACCATCACCACCGTGGGAGGTGTGTGTACAGAGAGCGTTAGGTTTACCATCACCACCGTGAGTGGTACTAAGGAGCGTTAGGTTCACGATCACCACCATGGGAGGTGTGTGCCAGGAGCTTTAGGTTTACCATCACCACACTGGGAGTGTGTGTACCAGGGGGCGCTAGGTTCACCATCATCGGTGTCTGTGAACGAGGGAGCGTTAGGTTCACTATCACCACCGTGGGAGTGTGTGTACCAGGGAGCGTTAGGTTCACCGTCACAACCATGGGCGTGTGTGTACCAGGGAGCATTAGGTTCACCATCACCACCGTGGGAGTGTGTGTACCAAGGAGCGTTAGGTTCACGATCACCACCGTGTGGGTGTGTACCAGGAAGCGTTAGTTTCACCATCACCACCGTGGGAGTGCGTGTACCAGGGAGGGTTAGCTTCACCATCACCACCGTGGGAGTGTGTGTACCTTGGAGTGTTTGGTTCACCATCACCACCGTGGAAGTGTGTGTACCAGGGAGCGTTAGGTTCACCATCACCACCGTGGGAGTGTGTGTACCAGATAGCGTTAGGTTCACCATCACCACCGTGGGAGTGTGTGTACCAGAAAGCGTTAGGTTCACCATCGTGGGTGTCTGTGTACCAGGGAGCGTTAGGTTCACCATCACCACCATGGGAGTGTAATGTGCCAGGGCGTTGGGTTCTACATCACCACCCGTGGGGTGTGTGTACCAGGGAGCGTTAGGTTCACCATCACTACCGTGTGAGTGTGTGTACCAGGGAGCGTTAGGTTCACCATCACCACCTTGCGAGTGTGTGTACCAGGGAGGGTTAGGTTCACCATCACCACCGTGGGAGTGTGTGTACCTGGGAGCGTTAGGTTCATCACCGTGGGAGTGTGTGTGTACCAGGGAGCATTAGGCTCACCACCGTGGGAGTGTGTATACCAGGGAGCATTATGTTCACCATCAACACCATGGGAGTGTGTGTAAGAGGGAGCATTAGATTCACCATCACCACCGTGAGAGTGTGTGCACCAGGGAGCATTAGGTTCACCATCACCACTGTGGGAGTTTGTGTACAAGGGAGCGTTAGGTTCATCACCACCGTGGGAGTGTGTGTACCAGGGTGCGTTAGCGTCACCATCACCATCGTGAGAGTGTGTGTACCAGGGAGCGTTAGGTTCACCAGCACCACCGTGGGAGTGTGTGTGTACCAGGGAGCGTTAGATTCACCATCACCGTGGAGTGTGTGTGCCAGGGGCGTTAGGTTCACCGTGGGGTGTGTGTGTGTACCAGGGCATTAGGTTCACCAACGTGGGAGTGTGTGTACCAGGGAGCATTATGTTCACCATCAACACCATGGGAGTATGTGTAAGAGGGAGCATTAGGTTCACCATCACCACCGTGAGAGTGTGTGCATCAGGGAGCGTTAGGCTCACCATCACCACCGTGGGAGTGTGTGTACCAGGGAGCGTTAGGTTCGCCATGACCACCGTGGGAGTGTGTGTACCAGATAGCGTTAGGTTCACCATCACCACTGTGGGACTGTGTGTACCAGGGAGCTTTAGGTTCACCATCACCACCGTGGGAGTGTGTGTACCAGGGAGCGTTAGGTTCACCATCACCACCTTGCGAGTGTGTGTACCAGGGAGGGTTAGGTTCACCATCACCACCGTGGGAGTGTGTGTACCAGGGAGCGTTAGGTTCATCACCACCGTGGGAGTGTGTGTACCAGGGCGTTGGGTTTCTACCGTGGGGAATGTGTGTACCAGGGAGTAGTGGTCTCCATCACCATGGGAGTGTGTGTAGAGAACGTGGGTTCTACATCACCACCGTGAGGTGTGTGCACCAGGGAGCGTGGGTTCACCATACCACCGTGGGGTGTGTGTACACCAGGGGCGTTGGGTTCACCATCACCACTGTAGGGTGTGTGTGCAGGGCGTTGGGTTCACCTTCACCACCCCAGCAGGGGTGTGTGTACTAGGGTGTGGGTTCACCATCACCACCGTGGGAGTGTGTGTGCAGGGAGGTGAGGTTCACCACCGTGGGGGTGTGTGTGTACCAGGGAGCGTGGGTTCACCACCGTGGAGTGTGTGTGCCAGGGGCATTATGTTCTACCATCAACACCATGGGGTGTGTGTAGAGGCATTAGGTTCACCATCACCACCGTGAGGTGTGTGCACCAGGGAACGTTAGGTTCTACCACATGCATCACCGTGGGGTATGTGTAACAGGGAGCATTAGGTTCTTAGCAATGGGAGTGTGTGTGCCAGGGGCGCTAGGTTCTGTCACCACCGTGGGAGTGTGTGTACCAGGGAGCATTGGGTTGCCCATCACCATATTGGGGTAATGTGTACCAAGGGCGTTCACCGTCACCACCGTGGGAATGTGTGTACCAGGGGCGTTGGGTTCACCATGTCTGCACCGGGGAGTGTGTGTACCAGGGGCGTTAGGTTCACCATCACCACCTTAAAGTGTGTGTACCCAGTGAGGCTTGGGTTCACCATACCACCGTGGGGTGTGTGTGAGGGCACCCAGGTTCACAATGGGAGTGTGTGTGTACCAAGGGAGCATTATATTCACCATCAACACTGCGGTGTGTGTAGAGGGAACGTGGGTTCACCATCACCACCGTGAGAGTGTGTGCACAGTGTTACTTTCACTGCGGTGGGGTGTGTAACAGGGGCGTTGGAGTTCACCATCACCACCGTGGGAGTGTGTGCCAGGGTGTGGGTTCACCATTGGTGGGTGTCTGTGTACCCAGGGGCATTAGGTTCACCATCACCACCGTGGGATGTGTGTGTGTACCAGGGAGCCGTTGGGTTCACCATCACCATCGTGGGGAGTGTGTGTGCCAGGGCATGGGTTGCGTCACAGGAGTGTGTGTGTGCAGGGGCGTTGGGTTCTACATCACCACCGTGGGGAGTGTGTGTGTACCAGTGTGGGTTCACCATCGTGGGTGTGTGTGTGCCAGGGGCGTTAGGGTTCACCATCACCACCGTGGGGAGTGTGTGTGCCAGGGAGCGTTAGGTTCACCATCACCATGGTGGTGTCTGTGTGCCAGGGGCTTTAGGTTCTGTCACCACCGTGGTGTGTGTACCAGGGCGTTGGGTTCACCATCACCACTGTGGGGAGTGCGTGTACCAGGGGCGTTGGGTTCACCATCACCACCGTGGTGTGTGTGCTGGAAGCGTTATGTTCACCATCATCACCGTGGGAGTGTGTGTACAGGGGAGCGTTGGTTCATCCCACCTTGGGAGTGTGTGTACCAGGGAGCGTTTGGTTTACCATCACCACCATGGGGAGTGTGTGCCAGGGGCGTTAGGTTCACCATCACCACACCGTGGGGAGTGTGTGTACCAGGGGATGTTAGATTCACCATCACACCGTGGTGTGTGTACCAAGGAGCGTTGGGTTCACCATCACCACCATGGGAGTGTGTACCAGGGGCATTGGTTTCCTACATCACCACTGTGATGTGTGTACCAGGGGTGTTGGGTTCACCATCACCACCACCGTGGGAGTGTGTACCAGGGGCGTTACGTTTACCAACACCAACGTGGGAGTGTGTGTACCAGGGTTTGTTAGGTTCACCATCATCAGTTTCTGTGTGAACCAGGGAGCGTTGGGTTCACCATCACCACCGTGGGGTGTGTGTACCAGGGAGTGTTAGGTTCACATTCACCACTGTGGGGAGTGTGTGTGCCAGGGCGTTTGGTTCACCATCACAGCCATGGACGTGTGTGTGCCAGGGGAGCGTTGGAGTTCTACATCACCACCGTGGGGTGTGTACCAGGAAGCGTTAGTTTCATCATCACCACCGTGGGAGTGCGTGTACCAGGAGGGATAGCTTCACCATCACCACTGTGGGGAGTGTGTGTACCGAGGGCGTTGGTTCACCATCACCACGATGAAGTGTGTGTACCCAAGGGCGTTAGTTCACCATCACCACCGTGGAGTGTGTACCAGATAGCGTTGGGTTCACCATCACCACCGTGGGGAGTGTGTGTACCAGAGGCGTTGGGTTCCTTGTCACCACCGTGGGAGTGTGTGTGCCAGGAGGGTTAGAGTTCGCCATCGTGGGTGTCTGTGTACCCAGGGCGTTAGGTTCACCATCACCACCGTGGGGAGTGTGTGTGCCAGGGCGTTGGTTCGTCACCACCATGGGAGTGTGTGTACCAGGAGCTTTAGGTTCATCATCACCACCAGGGGAGTGTGTGTACCAGGGGCGTGGTTCACCATCACCACCGTGGGAGTGTGTGTGCCAGGGAGCGTGGTTCACCATCACCACCTTGAGAGTGTGTGTACAGGGGAGCGTTTGGTTTCCCCATCACCACCGTGGGAGTGTGTGTACCAGGTAGCGTTGGGTTCACCGTCACCACCGTGGGAGTGTGTACCAGGGATCGTGGGTTCACCATCACCACTATTGGGGTGTGTGTATCATGGAGCGTTAGGTTCACCATCACCACTGTGGGAGTGCATTATGCTGCAGGGAGGTTAGCTTCACCGCTCACCACCGTGGGGTGTGTGCAGGAGCGTTTGGTTCACGATAACCACCCGTGGGAGTGTGTGTGTACCAGGGGAGCGTTAGGTTCACCGTCACCACCGTAGAGGTGTGTGTGCAGGGCGTTGGGTTCACGATCTCATCAGCGTGGAGTGTGTGTGCCAGGAGCTTGGGTTCATCATCACCACCATGGGAGTGTGGCACCAGGGAACGTGGTTCACCATCACCACCGTAAGTGTATGTACCAGGGCTGTTAGGTTCACCATGTGGGTGTCTGTGTACAGGGGCTTTAGTCTGTCACCACCATGGGAATGTGTGTACCAAGTGTTTAGGTTGCCATACACAAGTAAGTGCGATATTACCAGAATTAGGTTCACCATCACCACCGTGGGTGTGTGTACCAGGGCCTTATGTTCACCATCATCTCCGATAAGAATTATTGTGTACCAGCGAGCGTTAGGTTCACATCACACCTTGGGAGTATTATTATTGCCAGGGCGTTTGGTTTACCATCACCACCAAATGAAGTGTGTATACCAGGGGCGTTAGGTTTACCAACACCAACGTGGGGAGGTGTGTGCCAGGGGCGTTAGGTTCTGCATCATCGGTGTCTGTCAACCCAGGGAGCGTTAGGTTCTACATCACCACCGTGGGAGTGTGTGCCAGGGAGCGTTAGTTTCACCGTCACAGCCATGGGCGTGTGTGCAGGGAGCGTTGGTTCAACATCACCACACGTGGGAGTGTGTGTACCAGGGGCGTTGGGTTCACCATCACCACCGTGTGGGTGTGTACCAGGAAACGTAGTTTCATCACCACCGTGGGGAGTGCGTGTACCAGGGAGGGTTACTTCACCATCACCACCGTGGGGAGTGTGTGTACCAGGGCGTTTGGTTCACCTGCCACAAGTGGGAGTGTGTTTACCAGGGAGCGTTGATCACCATCACCATCGTGGGAGTGTGTGTGTGTACCAGGGGCGTTAGGTTCTACCGTCACCACCGTGGGGTGTGTGTACCCCAGGGCGTTAGGTTCACCATCACCACCGTCGAAGTGTGTGTGCCAGTTGTCGTTAGGTTCATCCTCCACCACCGTGGAGGAGTGTGTGTGCCAGGTAGCGTTAGGTTCACCATCACCACCACGGGAGTGTGTGTGTACCAGGGTGTGTTAGGTTCACCGTGTGAGTGTGTGTACAGCAGACGTTGGGTTCACCATCACCACCGTGGGGTGTGTGTACCCAGGGGCGTTGGGTTCACCATCACCACCAAATTGGAGTGTGTGTACCAGGGAGCGTTAGGTTCACCATCACCACCGTGGGGAGTGTGTGTACCAGGGAGCGTTCAGGGTTCCTATCACCACACCGTGGGAGTGTGTGTGTACCAGGGCGTTAGGTTCACCATCACCACCTTGGGAGTGTGTGTACCAGTGAGGGGTTAGGTTCACCATCACCACCGTGGGGAGTGTGTGTGCCAAGGGGCCTTGGGTTCACCACTGTGGGGAGTGTGTGTACCAGGGGCATTATGTTCACCATCAACACCATGGGGTGTGTGTGGGGGAACGTGGGTTCACCATCACCACCGTGAGGTGTGTGCACCAGGGAGCGTTAGGTTCACCATCACCACCGTGGGGTGTGTGTGCCAGGGGCGATTAGGTTCACCATCACCACTGTAGGGAGTGTTTGTACCAGGGCGTTGAGTTCACCTTCACCACCTTGGGGAGTGTGTGTACTAGGGAGGGTTAGGTTCTGTCACCACCGTGGGAGTGTGTGTGCAGGGCATGAGGTTCACCACCGTGGGGTGTGTGTGTGTGTGCCAGGGGCGTGGTTCACCACCGTGGGAGTGTGTGTGCCAGGGGCATTATGTTCCATCAACACCATGGGTGTGTGTAGAGAGCATTAGGTTCTCATCACCACCTGAGAGTGCGTGCACCAGGGAATATGTTCACCATCACCACCGTGAGTGTGTGCACCAGTGTTACTTTCACTGCAGTGGGGTGTGGTGTTACCAGGGAGCGTTAGGTTCACTATCACCACCGTGGAGTGTGTACCCAGGAGCGTGAGGTTCACCACCGTGGGAGTGTGTGTGTACCAGGGAGCATTATGTTCACCATCAACACCATGGGAGGTGGTGTAAGAGAGCATTGTTCACCATCACCACCCGTGAGAGTGTGTGCACCAGGGAGCGTTAGGTTCACCATCATCACCGTGGGGTGTGTACCAGGGAGCATTAGGTTCACAGCAGTAGGAGTGTGTACCAGGGAGGGTTCACCATCGTGGGTGTCTGTGTACCAGGGAGCGTTAGCACTCATCACCACCGGGAGGTAATTAGGAGCGTTAGGTTCACCATCACCATCGTGGGAGTGTGTGTCCCAAGGAGCGTGAGGTTCACTGCCCACCGTGGGAGGTGTGCCAGGGGCGGTGGGTTTACCCGCACCACCGTGGGAGTGTGTGTGTACCAGGGAGCATTAGGTTCACCATCACCACCGTGGGAGTGTGTGTACCAGGAAGCGTTAGGTTCACCATCACCACCGTTAGAGTGTGTGTACCAGGAAGCGTTAGGTTCAACATCGAGGGTGTCTGTATCCCAGGGAGCGTTAGGTTCACCATCACCACCGTGGGAGTGTTTTTACCAGGGAGCGTTAGGTTCACCACTGTGGGAGTGTTTGTACCAGGGAGCATTATGTTCACCATCAACACCATGGGAGTGTGTATAAGAGGGAGCATTAGGTTCACTATCACCACTGTGAGAGTGTGTGCACCAGGGAGCATTAGGTTCACCATCACCACCGTGGGAGTGTGTGTACCAGGGAGCAATTGGTTCACCATCACCACCGTGGGAGTGTGTGTACCAGTGAGCGTTAGGTTCACCATCACCACTGTGGGACTGTGTGTACCAGGAAGCTTTAGGTTCACCGCCGTGGGAGTGTGTGTACCAGGAAGCGTTAGGTTCACCATCAACACGGTGGGAGTGTGTGTAGCAGGGAGCGTTAGGTTCACCTTCACCACCATGGGAGTGTGTGTACCAGGGAGCGTTAGGTTCACCATCACCACCGTGGGAGTGTGTGTTCCAGGAAGCGTTAGGTTCACCATCGAGGGTGTCTGTGTACCAGGGAGCGTTAGGTTCACCATCACCACCGTGGGAGTGTGTTTACCAGGGAGCGTTAGGTTCACCACTGTGGGAGTGTGTGTACCAGGGAGCATTATGTTCACCATCAACACCATGGGAGTGTGTGTAAGAGGGAGAATTAGGTTCACTATCACCACTGTGAGAGTGTGTGCACCAGGGAGAATTAGGTTCACCATCACCACCGTGGGAGTGTGTGCACCAGGGAGCGTTAGGTTCACCAGCACCACCGTTGGAGTGTGTGTACCAGGGATGATGAGGTTCACCGTCACCACCGTGGGAGTGTGTGTACCAGGGAGCGTTAGGTTCACCATCACCACCGTGGGAGTGTGTGTACCAGGGAGCGATAGGTTCACCATCATCACCGTGGGAGTGTGTGTACCAGGAAGCGTTAGGTTCACCATCGTGGGTGTCTGTGTACCAGGGAGCGTTAGGTTCACCATCACCACCGTGGAAGTGTGTGTACCAGGGAGGGTTAGCTTCACCATCACCACCGTGGGAGTGTGTGTAACCAGAGAGCGTTAGGTTCACCATCACCACCTTGCGAGTGTGTGTACCAGGAAGGGTTAGGTTCACCATCACCACCGTGGGAGTGTGTGTACCATGGAGCGTTAGGTTCACCACCGTGTGAGTGTGTGTGTACCAGGGAGCATTAGGTTCAACACCGTGGGAGTGTGTGTACCAGGGAGCGTTAGGTTCACCACCGTGTGAGTGTGTGTATACCAGGGAGCATTAGGTTCACCACCGTGGGAGTGTGTGTACCAGGGAGCATTATTTTCACCATCAACACCATGGGAGTGTGTGTAAGAGGGAGCATTAGGTTCACCATCACCACTGTGAGAGTGTGTGCACCAGGGAGCATTAGGTTCACCATCACCACCGTGGGAGTGTGTGTGTGTACCAGGGAGCGGTAGGTTCACCATCACCACCGTGGGAGGTGTGTTCAAGGGAGCGTTAGGTTCACCATCGTGGGTGTCTGTGTACCAGGAAGCTTTAGGTTGACCATCACCACCGTGGGAGTGTGTACCAAGGATTGTTAGAATCACCATCACCACCGTGGGAGTGCTTGTACAAGGGAGCGTTAGTTTCACCATCACCAGTGTGGGAGTGTGTGTACCAGGAAGCGTTATGTTCACCATCGTGGGTGTCTGTGCCACAGGGGCTTTTAGTTGCACAATCACCACCATGGGGAGTGTGCACATGTTAGGTTCACCATCACCACCGTGGGGAGGTGTGTACCAGGGAGCGTTAGGTTCACCATCACCACCGTGAGAGGTGCACTGAGCATTAGGTTCACCATCACCATCGTGGGAGTGTGTGTACCAGGAAGCGTTATGTTCACCATCACCACCGTGGGAGTGCGTGTACCAGGGAGCGTTAGGTTCACCATCACCACCGTGAGAGTGTGTGCACTAGGGAGCATTAGGTTCACCATCACCACCGTGAGAGTGTGTGCACCAGGAGGTACTTTTACAGCAGTAGGAGGTGTGTACCAAGAGCGTGAGGGTTCACCGTCACCACACTGTGGAGTGTGTGGCACCAGGGAGCGTTAGGGTTCACCATCACCACCGTGGGAGGTACCAGGAGCGTTAGGTTGACCATCACCACAGTGTGTACCAGTGAGGGTTAGGTTCACCACCACTGTGAGTGTTTACCAGGGAGCCTTGGGTTCACCACCGTGGGAGGTACCAGGAGCATTATGTTCACCATCAACACCATGGGGTGTGTAAGAGGGACATTAGGTTCACCATCACCACCGTGAGAGGCACGAGGGAGTTACTTACACTGCATGGGAATGTGTGTACCAGGGAGCGTTAGTTCACCATCACCACCGTGGGAGGTGTGTACCAGGAGCGTTAGGGTTCACCATCACCACTGTGGGTGTGTACCAGGAAACGAAGTTCTACCATCACCACCGTGGGAGTGCGTGTACCAGGAAGGTTAGCTTCACCATCACCACCGTGGGATGTGTACAGGGAGCTTAGTTTCACCGTCACAACCATGCTGGGCGTGTACCAGGGAGCGTTAGGTTCAACATCACCACACGTGGAGTGTGTGTACCAGGGAGCGTTAGGTTCACCATCAACCGTGTGGGTGTGTACCAGGAAACGTGTTTCACCATCACCACCGGGAGTGTGTACCAGGGAGGGTTAGCTTCACCATCACCACCGTGGAGTGTGTACCAGGGATCGTTTGGTTCACCATCACCACCGTGGGAGTGTGTTTACCAGGGAGCTAGGTTCACCATCACCATCGGGAGTGTGTGTACCAGGGAGCTAGGTTCACCGTCACCACCTTGGGAGTGTGTACCAGGGAGCGTTAGGTTCACCATCACCACCGTCGAAGTGTGTGTACCAGTTATCGTTAGGTTCATCCTCACCACCGTGGGAGGCGTGTAACCGGTAGCGTTAGGTTCACCACGGAGGTGTGTACCAGGGTGTGTTAGGTTCACCGCCGTGAGTGTGTCACGGAGCGTTAGGTTGTACCACGGAGCGTTAGGTTCACCATCACCACCGTGGGAGTGTGTAACAGGGAGCGTTAGGTTCACCATCACCACCGTGGAGTGTGTACCAGGGAGCGTTAGGTTCACCATCACCACCGTGGGAGTGGTACCAGGGAGCGTTAGGTTCACCATCACCACCGTGGGAGGTGTGTGTACCAGGGAGCGTTAGGTTCACCATCACCACCTTGGGAGGTGTGTACCAGTGAGGTTAGGTTCACCATCACCACCGTGGGAGGTGTGTACCAGGGAGCCTTAGGTTCACCACCATGGGAGTGTGTGTACAGGGGAGCATTATGTTCACCATCAACACCATGGGAGTGTGTAAGAGGGAGCATTAGGTTCACCATCACCACCGTGAGGTGGTGCACCAGGGAGCTTAGGTTCACCATCACCACCGTGGGAGTGTGGTACCAGGAGCGTTAGTTCACCATCACCACTGTAGGAGTGTTTGTACCAGGGAGCGTTAGGTTCACCTTAACCACATTGGGAGTGTGTGTACTAGGGAGGGTTAGGTTCACCATCACCACCGTGGGAGTGTGTGTACCAGGCAGCGTGAGGTTCACCACTGTGGGAGGTGTGTGTACCAGGGAGCATTAGGTTCACCACCGTGGAGGTGTACCAGGAGCATTATGTTCACCATCAACACTATGGGAGGTAAGAGAGAGCATTAGGTTCACCATCACCACCTGAGGTGCGTGCACCAGGGAGCATTAGGTTCACCATCACCACCGTGAGATGTGTGCACCAGGAGTGTTACTTTCACTGCAGTGGGAGGTACCAGGGAGCGTTAGGTTCACCATCACCACCGTGGAGTGTACCAGGGAGCGTGAGGTTCACCACCGTGGGAGGTGTGTGTGTACCAGGAGCATTAGGGTTCACCGTGGGAGTGTGTGTACCAGGAGCATTATGTTCACCATCAACACCATGGGAGTGTGTGTAAGAGAGCATTAGGTTCACCATCACCACCGTGAGAGTGTGTGCACCAGGGAGCGTTAGGTTCACCATCATCACCGTGGGAGGTGTGTGTACCAGGGAGCAATAGGTTCACAGCAGTAGGAGTGTGTGTACCAGGGAGTGTTAGGTTCACCATCGTGGGTGTCTGTGTACCAGGGAGCGTTAGGTTCACCATCACCACCGTGGGAGTGTGTGTACCAGGGAGCGTTAGGTTCACCATCACCATCGTGGGAGTGTGTGTCCCAAGGAGCGTGAGGTTCACCGTCACCACCGTGGGAGTGTGTACCAGGGAGCGTTAGGTTCACCATCACACCGTGGGAGTGTGTGTACCAGGAGCATTAGGTTCACCATCAACACCATGGGAGTGTGTGTAAGAGGGAGCATTAGGTTCACCATCACCACTGTGGGAGTGTGCACGAGGAGTTACTTTCACTGCAGTGGAGTGTGTGTACCAGGGAGCGTTAGGTTCACCATCACCACCGTGGAGTGTGTGTACCAGGGAGCGTTAGGTTCACCATCACCATCGGGGAGTGTGTACCAGGAAGCGTTATGTTCACCACTGGGAGTGTGTGACAGGAGCGTTAGGTTCACCATCACCACCTGGGAGTGTGGTACCAGGAGCGTTTGGTTTACCATCACCACCGTGGGAGTGTTTGTACCAGGGAGCGTTAGGTTCATCATCACCACCGTGGGAGTTTGTGTACCAGGAATGTTAGATTCACCATCACACACCGTGGGAGTGTGTGTACCAGGGAGCGTTAGGTTCACCATCACCACCATGGAGTCTGTGTACCAGGGAGTTGCTTGTTCACCATCACCACCGTGGAGTGTGTGTCCAGGAGCGTTAGGTTCACCATCACCACCGTGGGAGTGTGTGTACCAGATAGCGTTAGGTTCACCATCACCACCGTGGAGGGTGTGTAAGGGAGCGTTAGGTTCAACATCACCACCGTGGGAGTGTGTGTACCAGGAAGGGTTAGGTTCACCATCGTGGGTGTCTGTGTACCAGGGAGCGTTAGGTTCACCATCACCACCGTGGGAGTGTGTGTACCAGGAGCGTTAGGTCTCACCATCACCAGAGTGTGTACCAGGAGCGTTAGGTTCACGATCACCACCATGGGAGTGGTGTGTACCAGGGAGCTTTAGGTTCATCATCACCACCCTCAGGGAGTGTGTGTACCAGGGTGCGTGAGGTTCACCATCACCACTGTGGGGTGTGTGTACCAGGGAGCGTTAGGTTCACCATCACCACCTTGAGAGTGTGTGTACCAGGGAGCGTTTGGTTCCATCACCACCGTGGAGGTGTGTGTACCAGGGAGCGTTAGGTTCACCATCACCACCGTAGGAGTGTGTACCAGGGAACATTAGGTTCACCATCACCACTGTGGGAGTGTGTGTATCATGGAGCGTTAGGTTCACCATCACCACCGTGGAGTGCGTGTACAGGGAGGGTTAGCTTCACCATCACCACCGTGGGAGAGTGTGTACCAGGGAGCGTTTGGTTCACCATACCACCGTGGGAGTGTGTGTACCAGGGAGCGTTAGGTTCACCATCACCACCAGGAGGTACAGTGAGCGTTAGGTTCACGATCATCACCGTGGGAGGTGTGTGTACCAGGGAGCTTTAGGTTCATCATCACCACCATGGGAGGTGTGTAACCAGGGAGCGTGAGGTTCACCATCACCACTGGGAGTGTGTGTACCAGGGAGTGTTAGGTTCACCATTGTGGGTGTCTGTGTACCAGGGAGCTTTAGGTTCACAATCACCACCATGGGAGGTGTGTAACAAGGAGTGTTAGGTTCACCATCACCACCGTGGAGTGCGTGTGTACCAGGGAGCGTTAGGTTCACCATCACCACCGTGGGAGTGTGTGTGTACCAGGGAGCATTAGGTTAACCATCACCACGTGGGAGTGTGGGTACCAGGAAGCGTTATGTTCACCATCATCGGTGTCTGTGAACCTCGGAGGGTTAGGGTTCACCATCACCACCGTGGGAGTAGGTTCACCATCACCACCGTGGGAGTGTGTGTACCAGGGAGCGTTAGGTTCACCATCACCACCTGTGAGTGTGTGCACCAGGGAGCATTAGGTTCACCATCACCACCGTGAGAGTGTGCACCAGGGAGGTTACTTTCACAGCAGTAGGAGGTGTGTACCAGGGAGCGTTAGGTTCACCATCACCACCGTGGGGAGTGTGTGTACCAGGAAGCGTTAGGTTCACCATCACCATCGTGGGAGTGTGTGTACCAAGCAGCGTGAGGTTCACCGTCACCACCGTGGAGTGGTACCAGGGAGCGTTAGGTTCACCACCGTGGAGTGTGTGTGTACCAGGGAGCGTTAGGTTCACCATCACCACCTTGGGAGTGTGTGTACTAGTGAGGGTTAGGTTCACCATCACCACCGTGGGGAGGTGTACCAGGGAGCCTTAGGTTCACCACCGTGGAGGTGTACCAGGGAGCATTATGTTCACCATCAACACCATGGGAGTGTGTGTAAGAGGGAGCATTAGGTTCACCATCACCACCGTGAGAGTGTGTGCACGAGGGAGTGTTACTTTCACTGCAGTGGGAGTGTGTGTACCAGGGAGCGTTAGGTTCACCATCACCACCGTGGGAGTGTGTGTACCAGGGAGCGTTAGGTTCACCATCACCATCGTGGGAGTGTGTGTACCAGGAAGGTTATGTTCACCATCATCACCGTGGAGTGTGTGTACAGGGAGCGTTAGGTTCACCATCACCACCTTGGGAGGTGTGTACCAGGGAGCGCTTGGTTTACCACCACCACCGTGGGAGTGTGTGTACCAGGGAGCGTTAGGTTCACCATCACCACCGTGAGAGTGTGTGTACTCAGGAGTGTTAGGCTCACCATCACCACCGTGTGAGGTGTGTGTACCAGGGAGCGTTACGTTTTCCAACACCAACGTGGAGTGTGTGTGTACCAGGAGCGTTAGGTTCACCAACATCGGTGGTGTCTGTGAACCAGGAGCGTTAGGTTCACCATCACCACCGTGGAGAGTGTGTACCAGGGAGTGTTAGTTCACCGTGGACGTGTGTACTAGGGAGCGTTAGGTTCACCATCACCACCGTGGGAGGTGTACCAGAAGTGTTAGTTTCACTATCACCACTGTGGGAGTGCGTGTGGCTCAGGAGGGATAGTTGCACCATCACCACTGTGGGGAGGTGTGTACCAGGGAGCGTTTGTTCACCATCACCACCGTGAGTGTGTGGGGTACCAGGGAGCGTTAGGCCCACCATCACCACCGTGGGAGGTGTGTGTACCAGACATGTTAGGTTCACCATCACCGTGAGTGTGTACCAGGAGCGTTAGGTTCAACATCACCACTGTGGGAGTGTGTGTACCAGGAAGGGTTAGGTTCACCATCGTGGTGTCTGTGTACCAGGAGCGTTAGGCACCATCACTCTCACTGTGGGAGTGTGCTAAGGAGCAAGTTAGGTTCACCATCACCACTGTAGGAAGTGTGTGTTTTGAAGGAGCGTTAGGGTTCACGATCACCACCATGGGAGTGTGTGTGTACTAGGGAGCTTTTAGGGTTCATCATCATCACCACCAGGAGTGTGTGTACCAGGGAGCGGAGAGGTTCACTATCGCTCACCGTGGGGAGGTGTGTACCAGGGAGCAGTTAGGGTTCACCATCACCACCTTGAGAGTGTGTGTGTACCAGGAGTGCTTGGTTTCATCACCACTGTGGAGTGTGTGTACCAGGAGCGTTAGGTTAACTGGTCGCCCACCGTGGGAGTGCAGATCAGCCAGGTTCACCATCACCACTGCGGGGAGTGTGTGTATCATGGAGCGTTAGGGTTCACCATCACCACTGTGGGAGTGCGTGTACCAGGGAGGGTTAGCCACCATCACCACCGTGGAGTGTGTGCAAATGAAAGCGTTTATTCACGATAACCACTGTGGGAGTGTGTGTACCAGGAGCGTTAGGGGTTCACCGTCACCACCAGGAGTGTGTAAAATTGCTGCACGATCATCACCGGGAGTGTGTGTACCAGGATGAGGTTCACTATCACCACCATGGGAGTGTAAAATTAGGAGCGGAGGTTCACCATCACCACCGTGGGAGTGTGTGTACCAGGAGTGTTAGGGTTCACCATCGTGGGTGTTCAGTACCAGGGAGCCTTTAGGTTCACCATCGCCACCATGGGAGGTGTGTGTACCATGAGTGTTAGGATTCACCATCACCACTGTGGGAGTGTGTACTAGGGAGCGTTAGGTTCACTCATCACCACCGTGGGAGTGTGTGAGCGTTAGGGTTCACCACATCACCACCAGGGGAGTGTGTGTACCAGGAAAGCGTTATGTTCTCACCAACATCACCGTGGGAGCGCTGTGGTACTAGCGAGCGTTAGGTTCACCATCACCACCTTGGGAGTGGGGTACCAGGGAGTTGCTTTGTTTAATTATCACCACCGTGAGTGTGTGTACCAGGGAAAGCGTTAGGTTTACTCATCACCAACGGGAGAGTGTGGTAAATAGGAGCAGCAGTTCACTCATCATTGGTGTCTGGTCAACGAGGAGCTGTTAGGTTCACCATCACCACCGGGGAGTGTACCAGGAGCGTTAGGTTCACCGTCACAAACCATGGGCGTGTGTTCAGGAGCGTGTTAGGTTCACCATCACCATCGTGGGAGTAAAATAGGAGCGTTAGGGTTCACCATCACCACCGTGTGGGTGTGTACCAGGAAACGGTACCACCATCCTACCGCCAGGAGTGCGTGCGTGGGCCCAGGGAGGGTTAGCCACCATCATCTACCGTGGGAGTGTGTGTGGCCCAGGAGCGCTTGGTTCACCATCACCACCGTGTGAGGTGTGTTTACCAGGGAGCAAGTAGGGTTCACCATCACCATCTCGGGAGTGTGTACTAGGGAGCGCAAGTTCACCGTCACCACCGTGGGAGTGTACCCAGGATGTTAGGTTCACCATCACCACCGTGGAAGTGTGTGCAACATATCGTTAGGTCATCTCATCACTGTGGGAGTGTGTGTACCAGGTAAAGGTTAGGTTCACCATCACCACCACGGGAGGTGTGTGTACCAGGGTGTGTTAGGGTTCAGCGCCGTGAGTGTGTGTACCACGGGAGTTAGGTTCACCATCACCACCGTGGAGTGTGTGTACCAGGAGCGTTAGCACCACCATCACCACCTGGGAGTGTGTGTGTACCAGGAGCCTTTAGGTTCACCAATGTGGGAGGCGGTGTATACAGGAGCATTATGTTCACCATCACCACCAAGGGGAGTGTGTGTAAGAGGGAGCATTAGGTTTCACCATCACTACCGTGAGAGGTGTGCAATCAGCGAAAGCGTTAGGGTTCACTCATCACCACTGTGAGTGTAAAATTAGGAGCAAGCATAGGGTTCACCATCACCACTGTAGGAGTGTGTACCAGGAGCGTTAGGTTCACCTTCACCACCTTAGAGTGTGTGTACTGTGGGAGAGTTAGGTTCACCATCACCACCGTGGGGAGGTACCAGGGGAGCGTGGGAGGTTCACCACCGTGGGAGGTGTACCAGGAGTGATTAGGTTCCCCACCGTGGGGAGTGCGTGTGTACCAGGGAGCATTATGTGCACTATCAACACCATGGGAGTGTGTGTAAGAGAGAGCATTAGGTTCACCATCACCACGTGAGGAGGTGTGCACTAGGGAGCATTAGGGGTTCACCATCACCACCACGGTGGGAGAGTGTGTGCACTGTGAGCATTACTGTGCAGGAGGTGTGTAATTAGGGAGCGTTAGGTTACCCATCACCACTGTGGGAGTGTGTACCAGGAGCGTGGAGGTTTACCACCGTGGGAGTGTGTGTGTGTACGAGGAAGCATTAGGGGTTTCACCACCGTGGGAGTGTGTGTACCAGGGAGCGTTAGGTTCACCATCACCACCGTGGGAGTGTGTGTACCAGATAGCGTTAGGTTCACCTTCACCACCGTGGGAGTGTGTGTACCAGGTAGCGACAGGTTCACCATCACCACCATGCGAGTGTGTGTACCATGGAGCATGAGGTTCACCATCACCACCGTGGGAGTGTATGCACCAGGGAGCATTAGGTTCACCATCACCACCGTGGGAGTGTGTGTACCAGGGAGCGTTAGGTTCACCATCACCACCGTGGGGGTGTGTGCCAGGGAGCGTTAGGTTCACCACCGTGGGAGTATGTGTGTACCAGGGAGCATTAGGTTCACCACCGTGGGAGTGTGTGTACCAGGGAGCATTAGGTTCACCATCACCACTGTGAGAGTGTGTGCACCATGGAGCGTTAGGTTCACCATCATTACCGTGGGACTGTGTGTACCAGGGAGTGTTAGGTTCACCATCACAACCGTGGGAGTGTGTGTACAAGGGAGCGTTAGGTTCACCATCACCACCGTGGGAGTGTGTGTACCAGGGAGCGTTAGGTTCACCATCACCACCTTGCGAGTGTGTGTACCAGGGAGGGTTAGGTTCACCATCACCACCGTCGGAGTGTGTGTACCAGGGTGCGTTAGGTTCACCACCGTGGGATTGTGTGTGTACCAGGGAGCATTAGGTTCACCACCGTGGGAGTGTGTATACCAGGGAGCATTATGTTCACCATCAACACCATGGGGTGTGTGTAGGGGGCATTAGATTCACCATCACCACCGTGAGGTGTGTGCACCAGGGAGACGTGGGTTCACCATCACCACCCGATTTGTGTGTACCAGGGAGCGGTGGGTTCACCAGCACCACCGTGGGGTGTGTGTGTACCAGGGAGCGTTAGGTTCACCATCACCACCGTGAGGAATGTGTGCACCAGGGGGCATTAGGTTCTGGCACCACCGTGGGGAGTGTGTGTAAGAGGGAGCATTAGGTTCACCATCACCACCGTGAGAGTGTGTGCACCAGGGATAGTTACGTTCATCATCACCACCGTGGGAGTGTGTGTACCAGGGAGCGTTAGGTTCACCATCACCACCGTGGTAGTGTGTGTACCAGGGAGCGTTAGGTTCACCATCACCACCGTGGGAGTGTGTGTACCATGGAGCGTTAGGTTCACCATCACCACCTTGGGAGTGTGTGTACCAGTGAGGGTTAGGTTCACCATCACCACCGTGGGGTGTGTGTTCGGGGGCTTTAGGTTCACTGCCGTGGGGAGTGTGTGTACCAGGGGCGATTAGGTTCACCATTACCACGGTGGGGAGTGTGTTTAGCAGGGAGCGTTAGGTTCACCTTCACCACCGTGGGAGTGTGTGTACCAGGGAGAGTTAAGTTCACCATCACCACCGTGGGAGTGTGTGTACCAGGAAGCGTTTGGTTCACCATCGAGGGTGTCTGTGTACCAGGGAGCGTTAGGTTCACCATCACCACCGTGGGAGTGTGATTACTAGGGAGCGTTAGGTTCACCGTCACCACCGTAGGAGTGTGTGTACCAAGGAGCGTTAGTTTCACCTTCACCACCGTGGGAGTGTGTTTAACAGGGAGCGTTAGGTTCATCATCACCACCATGGGAGTGTGTGTACCAGGGACCGTGAGGTTCACCATCACCACCGTCGGATTGTGTGTGCCAGGGAGCGTTAGGTTCACCATCGTGGGTGTCTGTGTACCAGGGAGGTTTAGGTTCACAATCACCACCGTGGGAGTGTGTGTACCAAGGAGCGTTAGTTTCACCATCACCACCGTGGGAGTGTGTGTACCAGGGAGCGTTAGGTTCACCATCACCATCGTGGGAGTGTGTGTACCAGTAAGCGTTATGTTTACCATCATTACCGTGGGAGTGTGTGTACCAGGCAGCGTTAGGGTCACCATCACCACCTTGGGAGTGAGTGTACCAGGGAGCGTTAGGTTTACCATCACCACCGTGGGAGTGTGTGAACCAGGGAGCGTTAGGTTCACCGTCACCACCATGGGAGTGTGTGTACCAGGGAGCGTTAGGATCACCATCACCACCATTGGGTGTGTGTGTACCAGGGTGTGTGGGTTGCCGTGTGAGTGTGTGTACCAGTGAGCGTTGGGTTCACCATCACCATGGAGTGGGGTGTGTGTGTACCATGGGCGTTAGGTTCACCATCACCACAGTGGGAGTGTGTGTACCAGGGGTGTTAGGTTCACCGCCAGGTAGGGAGTGTGTGTACCAGGGGCGTTGGTTCACCACCATCACCACTGTGTGTACCAGGAAGCGTTAGGTTCACCATCACCACTGTGGGAGTGTGTGTACCAGGGAGCGTTTGTCTCACCATCACCACCGTGGGAGTGTGTGTACCAGGAAGCGTAAGGTTCACCATCGTGGGTGTCTGTGTCCCAGGGAGCGTTAGGTTCACCATCACCATCGTGGGAGTGTGTGTACCAAGGAGCGTTGGGTTCACCATCACCACCGTGGGAGTGTGTGTACCAGGGAGCGTTACTTTCACCATCACCACCGTGGGAGTGTGTGTATCCGGGAGCGTTAGGTTCACCCCCGTGGGAGTGTGTGTGTACCAGGGAGCATTAGGTTCACCACTGTGGGAGTGTGTGTACCAGGGAGCATTATGTTCACCATCAACACCATGGGAGTGTGTGTAAGAGGGAGCATTAGGTTCACTATCACCACTGTGAGAGTGTGTGCACTAGGGAGCATTAGGTTCACCATCACCACCGTGGGAGTGTGTGTATCCGGGAGCGTTAGGTTCACCCCCGTGGGAGTGTATGTGTACCAGGGAGCATTATGTTCACCACTGTGGGAGTGTGTGTACCAGGGAGCATTATGTTCACCATCAACACCATGGGAGTGTGTGTAAGAGGGGAGGGATTAGGTTCACCATCACCACCGTGAGTGTGTACCAAGGAGCGTTAGGTTCATCATCACCACCGTAGGAGTGTGTGTACCAAGGAGCGTTAGGTTCACGATCACTACCATGGGAGTGTGTGTAACAGGGAGCTTTAGGTTCATCATCACCACCATGGGAGTGTGTGTCCCAGGGAGCGTGAGGTTCACCATCACCACCGTGGGAGTGTGTGTACCAGGGAGCGTTAGGTTCACCGTCACCACCGTGGAATGTGTACCAGGGATCATTAGGTTCACCATCACCACTGTGGGAGTGTGTGTATCATGGAGAGTTAGGTTCACCATCACCACCGTGGGAGTGTGTGTACCAGGGAGCGTTAGGGTCACCATCACCATCGTGGGAGTGTGTGTACCAGGGAGCGTTAGGTTCACTATCACCACCGTGGGTGTGTGTGTACCAGGGCGTTATTTTCACCAATCACGTGGTGTACCAGGGCGTTAGGTTACCATCACCACCTTGGGGAGTGTGTACCAGGATCGTTAGGTTCATCACCACCCTTGAGAGTGTGAACCAAGGAATCAGGTTCACAAACACCACCGTTGGTGTGTGTACCGGGGCGTTAGGTTCCACCATAACCACCGTGTAGTGTGTGAACCAGGGGCGTTAGGTTCACCATAACCACCTTCGGAGTGTGTGAACATGAGTGTTAGGTTCACCATCACCACCGTGGGGACTGTGTACCAGGGCTTTAGGTTCACCATCACCACCGTCGGAGTGTGTGTACCAGGGGCGTTAGGTTCACCTTCACCACCGATGTGTGTACCAGGGCGTTGGTTTCCCATCACCACCGTGGGGTGTGTGAGGCGTTACTTTCACCGTGGCGTGTGTGTACCAAGAGCGTAAGTTTCACCACACCACCGTGGGGTGTGTGTTAACAGAGCGTTAGGTTCACCACCGTGGGGTCTGCGTGCCAAGGGCTTTATGTTCACAAACACCACCGTGGGGAGTGTGTACCAGGGCGTTAGGTTCACCATCACCACCGTGGAGTGCATGTCCCAGGGCATTAGGTTCACCATCACCACCGTGGGAGTGTGTGTTCAGGGGCGTTGGGTTCCAATACTACCGTGGGGTGTGTACCAAGGAGTGTTAGGTTCACCATCACCACCGTGGAGTGTGTGTACCAGGGGTGTTAGGTTCACCATCGTGGTGTCTGTGTACCAGGGAGCGTTAGGTTCACCATCACCACCGTGGGAGTGTGTGCCACGGGAGCGTTAGGTTCACTGTCACCGTGGGGTGTGTGTAAGGGGCGTAGGTTCACACACCAGGGGTGTGTAACCAGGAGCGTTAGGTTTACCATCACCACCGTGGGGAGTGTGTGTACCAGGGAGCGTTAGGTTCACCATCACCACCTGGGAGGTGTGTGTACCAGGGAACGTTAGGTTCACCATCACCACCGTAGGGAGTGTATGTACCAGGGCGTTAGGTTCACCATCACCACCATGGGGTGTGTGTACTAGGGAGCGTTAGGATTACCATCACCACCGTGAGAGTGTGTGTACCAGGGAGTGTTGGGTTCACCATCACCACCGTGGAGTGTGTGTACCAGGGAGTTAGGTTCACCATCACCACCGTGGAGTGTGTGTACCAGGGAGATGGGTTCACCATCAACGGAGTGTGTGTACCAGGGGCGTTAGGTTCACCATCACCACCGTGGGAGTGTGTGTACCAGGGGCGTTAGGTTCACCATCACCACCGTGGGGTGTGTGTACCAGGGGCGTTAGGTTCACCATCACCACCGTGGGGTGTGTGCCAGGAAGCGTTAGGTTCACCATCACAACCATGGGAGTGTGTGTGTACCAGGGGCGTTAGGTTCACCATCACCACCGTGGGGTGTGTACCAGGAATTAGGTTCACCATCAACACCGTGGAGTGTATACGAGGAAGCGTAGATTCACCACAACCACCGTGAGAGTGTATGTACCAGGGGCGTTTGGTTCACCATACCACCGTGGGGGTGTGTACCAGGGAGCGTTAGGTTCACCATCACCACCGTAGGAGGTGTGTACCAGGGCGTTGGGTTCATCACCACCGTGGGGTATTATTACCAGGGAGCTTAGGTTCACCATCACCACCGTGGGGTGTGTGTGTACCAGGGGCGTTAGGTTCACCATCACCACCGTGGGGTGTGTGTACCAGGGGCGTTAGGTTCACCATCGTGGGAGTCTGTGTACCAGGAGCTTTAGGTTCTACTACCACCGTGGAGTGTGTGTACCGAGGCGATGGTTCACCATCACCACCGTGGGGTGTGTACCAGGAGCGTTAGATCCACAATCACCACCGTGGGGTGTGTGTACCAGGGGCGTTAGGTTCATACCACCATGGGAGTGTGTGTACCAGGGGCGTTAGGTTCACCATCACCACCGTGGAGTGTGTGTACCAGGGAGTTAGGTTCACCATCACCACCGTGGGGTGTGTGTACCAGGGAACGTTAGATTCACCATCACCACCGTGGGGTGTGTGCTAGGAGCGTTAGGTTCACCATCACCACCGTGGGGAGTGTGTGTACCAGGAGCGTTAGGTTCACCATCACCACCGTGGGGAGTGTGTACCAGGGAGCGTTAGGTTCACGCCACCACCGTGGAGTGTGTGTGCCGGGGAGCGTTACGTTCACCATCATCACCGTGGGGTGTGTGTACCAGGGCGTTAGGTTCACCATCGTGGTGTCTGTGCACCAGGGCTTAGGTTCACCATTACCACCGTGGGAATGTGTGTACCAAGGGCGATAGGTTCACCATCACCACCGTGGGGTGTGTGTACCAGGGATCGTTAGGTTCACCTTCACCACCGTAGGAGTGTGTGTACCAGGGGCGTTAGGTTCACCATCACCACCGTGGAGTGTGTGTACCAGGGAGCGTTAGGTTCACCATCACCACCGTGGGTGTGTGTACTGGGGCGTTAGAATCATCACCACCGTGGGAGTGTGTACCGGGGCGTTAGGTTCCAACACCACCGTGGGGAGCGTGTACCGGGAGTATGATTCACCATCACCACACTGGGGTGTGTGTACCGGGGCGTTAGGTTCACCATCACCACCGTGGGGTGTGTGCACCAGGGTGTTAGGTTCACCATCCTGAGGAGTATGTGTACCAGGGAGCGTTAGGTTCACCACATCACCTGCCGTCAGGTGTGTGAACCAGGGGCTTAGGTTCACCATCACCACCGTGGGAGTGTGTGTACCAGGGGAGCGTTAGGTTCACCATCACCACCGTGGGGTGTGTGTAACAAGGAGCGTAGCTTCACCACCGTGGTGTCTGTGTACCAGGGAGTTAGGTTCACAATCACCACCATAGGAGTGTGTACCAAGGGCGTTAGGTTCACCATCATCACCGTGGGGATCGTGTACCACGAGCGTTAGGTTCACCACACCACCTGGGGGTGTGTGCCGGGGCGTTAGGTTCACCATCACCATCGTGGAGTGTTTGTACCAGGAGCTTATGTTCATCATCACCGTGAGGTGTGTACCAGCGCGTTGGGTTCACCATCAACACCTTGGGAATGTGTGTACCAGGGGTGTTAGGTTCACCATCACCACCGTGGGGTGTGTACCAGGAGCGTTAGGTTCGTCACCACCGTGGGAGTGTGTGCCAGGGGCGTTAGGTTCACCATCACCACCGTGGAGTGCGTGTACCAGGAGGGTTAGGTTCACCATCACCACCGTATGATTGTGTGTACCACAGAGCG
>NW_024714356.1:5000-6245 GCF_018991925.1 Homarus americanus
CTCCTGCCATCACCCCACATCAAAATTTAATAATGCCACAACTCTCAACAATAACAACACAGGAAACTGATTAACGAACTTAACAAAGATCAAGTTGTGATACATAAACAGATCAAGTTTAACTAAAATCCATCATCATTTGTTCAAGTTATCGCAGGGACAACTTAGAAACAGACGGACGGACGGACGGACGGAAAGCAGAAAAAACACATTATTACACTGATTTGATTTTATTGTGATTCATCTATGTACAAAATTTCACTAAAATCCATTGGAAATTGTATAAGTTATGGCCTTGATAACTACAGAATGCACGGACGGATACACGCACGGACGCACACACGCACGGACGGACACACGCACGGACGGACACACGCACGGACGGACGGACGGACGCACAGATATGCGGAGGAAAACAAAGAACGAGGGATTTACGACTTGTAATTGCCTCGACGTCAAGTACTTAGAAAACTTGATAACGAGTCAGACACTGGAGTTTGTAAGTGTACTTTATGGCCTAAGTAACATGAGTAGTGAAGTTAGTTATTGTAGTGAAGTTAGCTGTTGTGGTGAAGTTAGCTGTTGTGGTGAAGTTAGCTGTTGTGGTGAAGTTAGCTGTTGTGGTGAAGTTAGCTGTTGTGGTGAAGTTAGCTGTTGTGGTGAAGTTAGCTGTTGTGGTGAAGTTAGCTGCAACATACACACATACATACATACACCCTTAGCATTACCTCACACACACACACACACACACACACACACACACACACATGTCCTTCAGTATCGCCAACGTCCATCGGTATAACGAGACCTTGGCAACACTGGGCGCTCTTAACACAAGAACCAATTTAACAAAGTAAACATTGGTGAACTCGGGGTATACATTGGTGCTACCGTGAGAAATGGTACAGCTTATCCACACTCTAAGGGAATGGAACAGTTACAATGGAACAATTTAAGTATGTATATTGGAACAGTTGAAGAATTAACGTGTTTAAGTGAACAATGGACGACGTACATTGGAACAGTTTAAGTGAACATTGGAACAGTTTAAGTGAACATTGGAACAGTTTAAGTGAACATTGGAACAAAACATCGAGAAATGATAACAGGAATATTTGTACTGTAAACTCGATTAACCGGCCCCAAAAACATAAAATACCTTCCTAAAATACCCAATTACTTAAAAAATACCACAAAATACCTTACCTAAAATACCACAAAATACCTTACCTAAAATACCACAAA
>NW_024714357.1:0-3747 GCF_018991925.1 Homarus americanus
AAGTTAGTTTAACGCCATTTCAAGTTAGTTTAATGCATTTTGAAGTTAGTTTAACGCCATTTGAAGTTAGTCTAATGCCATTTAAAGTAAGTTTAACACCTTTTGAAGTTAGTTTATCACCATATGAAGTTTCTTTAATGCCATTTAAAGTTAGTTTAATGCCATATAAAGTTAGTTTTATGTCATTTCAAGTTAGTTTAAAGCCATTTAAAGTTAGTTTAGCGCCATTTGAAGTTAGTTTAGCGTCATTTGAAGTTAGTTTAACGCTTTAGAAGTTAGTTTAACACCAGTTGAATTTAATTTAACGCCATTTGAAGTTAGTTTAACGCCATTTGCAGTTAGTTTAACGCCATTTAAGTTCGTTCAATGCCATTTAAAGTAAGTTGAACGCCATTTAAAGTTAGGTGAACACCATTTGAAGTTAGTTTAATGCCGTTTAAAGTTTATTTAATGCCATTTAAAGTTAGTTGAATGCTATTAATGTTAGTTGAACGCTATTTAAAGTTAGTTTAACGCCTTTTGAAGTTAGTTTAATGCCATTTGAAGTTAGTTTAACGCCATTTGAAGTTAGTTCAATGTCATTTACAGTTAGTTTAACGCCATTTCAAGTTAGTTTAATGCCATTTAAAGTTAGTTTAACACCTTTTGAAGTTAGTTTAACACCATTTTAAGTTAGTTTAATGCCATTTAAAGTTAATTTAACGCCATATAAAGTTAGTTATACGTCATTTCCAGTTAGTTTAACGCCATTTGAATTTAGTTTCAAGTCATTTGCAGTTAGTTTAACGCCATTAAAAGTTAGTTTAACGCGATTTGAAGTTAGTCTAATGCTATTTAAAGTAAGTTTACCACCTTTTGAAGTTAGTTTAACACCATATGAAGTTAGTTTAATGCCATTTAAAGTTAGTTTAATGCCATTTAAAGTTAGTTTTATGTCATTTCAAGTTAGTTTAATGCCATTTAAAGTTAGTTTAGCGTCATTTGAAGTTAGTTTAGCGTCATTTGAAGTTAGTTTAACGCCTTAGAAGTTAGTTTAACACCAGTTGAAGTTAGTTTAACGCCATTTGAAGTTAGTTTAACGCCATTTGAAGTTAGTTTAACATAGGTACAATATTAAGTTCAATGCCATTTAAGTAAGTTGAACATATTTAAGGATAGTTTAACGCCATTTTGAGTTAGTTTAATGCCATTTGAAGTTGGTTTAACACCTTTTGAAGTTAGTTTAAAGACCATTTCCAAAGTTGATTTAATGCCATTTAAAAGTTAGTTTAAAACCATTTAATGTTAGTTATGCGTCATTTCAAGTTAGTTTAACGCCATTTGAAGTTAGTTTAACGTTATTTGCAGTTAGTTTAACGCCATTAAAAGTTACTTTAACCCCACTTAAGGTTAGTTTAATGCCATTTAAAGTTAGTTTAACACCTTTTGAAGTTAGTTTAACACCATTTGAAGTTAGTTTAATGCCATTTATGTTAGTTTAACGCCATTTTAAGTTAGTTATACGTCATTTCAAGTTAGTTTAACGCCATTTGAAGTTAGTTTAACGTCATTTGCAGTTGGTTTAACGCCATTAAAAGTTAGTTTAACGCGATTTGAGGATTGGTTAGCTTTTCATTTAAACTTGGTTAACATAGCACACAAGTTGGTTGGCAGCATTTCAAGTTAGTTTAATGCAATTTAAAGTTAGTTTAACGCCTTTTGAAGTTAGTTTAATACCATTTGAAGTTAGTTTAATGCCATTTATGTTAGTTTAACGCCATTTTAAGTTAGTTATACGTCATTTCAAGTTAGTTTAACGCCATTTGAAGTTAGTTTAACGTCATTTGCAGTTAGTTTAACGCCATTTAAAGTTAGTTTAACGCCATTTGAAGTTAGTTAATGCTATTTGAAGAACGTTTACTGCTGTTTAAACAAAATTCAACATTTTAAAATTGATTTAATACCATTTAAGTTGAATTTAACACCTTTTGAAGTTAAGTTTTTACACCATTTGAGAAGTTAGTTTAACCGACATTTGAGTTGAGTTTGTTTTCATTTAAAATTCAAGTTTTCGTCATTTCAAGGCCAGAGTTAATGCTACCATTTAAAAGACTGGTTTAGCGCCATTTGAGGATTGGTTTAACCTTCTTGAAGTTGATTTAATGCCATTTAAAGTTAGTTTGTGCCATTTGAAGTTAGTTTAACGTCATTTGAAGATTCCAATTTAACATATTTGAAGTTGGAATGGCTACTGCCATTTAGTTAGTTTAACTTTTCATATACCAAGATTAGTTGAATGCTATTTTAAGTAAGTTGAACACTATCTAGAGTTAGTTTAACGCCATTTGAAGAACGTTTACTGCCATATGAAGCACATTTAACGCCATATAAAGTTAGTTTCACTTCATATAAAATCTGTTTAATGCCAAATGAAGTTAGTTTAACACCATTTGAAGTTAGTTTAACACCATTTGAAGTTAGTTTAATGCCATTTAAAGTTAGTTTTTGTCATTTCAAGTTAGTTTAATGCCATTTAAAGTTATTTTAGCGATATTTGAAGTTAGTTTAACGCCATTTGAAGTTAGTTTAATGACATTTGAAATTAGTTTAACGCCATTTGATGTTAGTTTAACGTCATTTGAAGTTAGTTTAACGCCCTTTGAAGTTAGTTTAACACCAGTTAAAGTTAGTTTAACGCCATTTGAAGTTAGTTTAACTCCATTTGAAGTTAGTTTAACGCCATTTAAAGTTCGTTCAATGCCATTTAAAGTTAGTTAAACGCCATTTATAGTTAGTTGAACGCTATTTAAAGTAAGTTGAACGCTATGTAAAGTTAGTTTAACGCCATTTGAAGAACGTTTACAGCCATTTGAAGCGCGTTCAACGCCATTTAAAATTAGTTTCACTTCATTTAAAGTCTGTTTAATGCCATTTGAAGTTAGTTTAATGCCATTTGAAGTGAGTTTAACGCCATTTAAAGTTCGTTCAATGCCATTTAAAGTTAGTTTAATGCCATTTATAGTTAGTTGAATGCTATTGAAAGCAAGTTGAACGCTATTTAAAGTTAGTTTAACGCCATTTGAAGAATGTTTACAGCCAATTGAAGCACGTTTAACGCCATTTAAAGTTAGTTTCACTTCATTTAAAGTCTGTTTAATGCCATATGAAGTTAGTTTAACGCCATATGAAGTTAGTTTACTGCCTTTTGAAGTTAGTTTAACGCCATTTGAAGTAAGTCTAATGCCATTTAAAGTTAGTTTAACAGCTTATTTTTACTCCATTTAAAGCGCATTTAACGCCATTTAAAGTTTGTTTCACGCCATTTAAAGTTTCTCTAACGCCATTTAAAGTTCGTTAAACGTCAATTAAAGTTAGTTTAAGGCCATTTAATGTTCATTTATTGTCATTTAGAGTTAGTTTAACGCTATTTGAAGTTAGTTAACGCTATTTGAAGAACGTTTACTGCCATTTGAAGCACGTTTAACGGCATTTATAGTTAGCTTAACGCCTTTTCAAGTTAGTTTAATGCAATTTAAAGTTAGTTTAACACCTTTTGAAGTTAGTTTAACACCATTTGAAGTTAGTTTAACGCCATTTGAAGTTAGTTTAACGCCATTTGAAGTTAGTTTAATGCCATTTGAAGTTAGTTTAACGCCATTTGAAGTTAGTTTAATGTCATTTGAAGTTAGTTTAACGCCTTTTGAAGTTAGTTTAATACCAGTTAAAGTTAGTTTAACGCCATTTGAAGTTAGTTTAATGCCATTTGAA
>NW_024714358.1:0-2732 GCF_018991925.1 Homarus americanus
CCACACCCCCACCCCACACCACCACACCCACCACCACCCTCCCCCACCACCACCCACCACCACACCCCACCCCCACACCACCCCACCACCACACACCCACCACCATCTCCCACACCACCCACCACCACACCCCACCCCCACACCACCCCCACCACCACACACCCCACCCCCACACCACCTCCCACCACCACACCCCCACACCACCTCCCCACCACCACACCCACCCCCACACCACCTCCCCACCACCACACCACACAGCACTATATACAGAGAGGAGTGGCCCCTGCCCCATAAACCAGACTGGGAAGTTGAGGAACACAGAGCCATAACTCCCACCTACGGGCCAACCACCTGACTCTCTAACTTGTGTTGGCTGAGAGTTAATGTCGAGTTATGTCTCTTGTACTTACTCGTAATGGCTCGACTTTTGTATTTACCAGTTGTGTGATTTTGTATTTCTGAAGTCGCTAGACTAACCTACTAACGTAACGTAATCCCAGCCCAACCCAACAGGGTCAGCCTAAAGAGAGCTCTGAGTCTTACGTACATTCCACCCCATCGCCGAAGTGCATAAGCATCTGCGTAGGTGTTCAGGATCTCCTGTAGGTCGCGTTCAGTGAGCGACAAGGGTGAGGTCGTCTGCATACTGAAGCTTAGTAATGGAAGCTGCTTACAACCTTTGTTCCTGCCTGGAGTCGTCTTATGCTGAAAAGCCCCTTCACCCGGTACCGATGTCCACCGCCAGCTAAATTGGCGCTGGCACGAGTAAGGAAGGCAGCCGAAGATGGAAAGAGAGTTGGTGCCAGGACACACCCCTGTTTAACCCCGTTTGATGGGAGAAGAACCAGACTGGGTGCCATTATGCAAGACACTGTCGTTATGCCATCGTTGAGTTGCCTCACAATGGCGATGAATTTGGGGGCAGCCAAAACGGCTGAGGGCCACCAGAGGCTTCCTGTTGACCGAGTCGAAGGCTTTGGTTAGGTTGATGAAAACCATGTACAGGTCACGACGCTGTTCCACTTTTCCTGCATCTGACGGGCAGCAAAGATCCTGTCAGTGGTGCCACGATGGTTCAAAGCCACATTGAGATTCTGGTAGGAGGTTTTCCGCCCCAGGAAGAAGTCTGAGAGAAAACCCTATAATCTGCCAGCCACGGACAGCAAAAGGAGATCCCGTGTAGAAGCCACAGTCTGACCGGTCTCCTGTTCTTATAAATATTGACGATGGAGGTACCTAAGAGCTTGGAGATTCTTTTCCCTATATATTCTCCAGGAGAGAGTGGAGACGGCTGGTAAGCAGAGGTCCTCCTGCTTTATACACCTCGGCTGGGATTCCATCAGGCCCTGAGGCTTTGTTATTTTCATCTGTTTGATGGCAGTAGCTACTCATCCAGGGATGGAGGATAGCTGAGGTGGGTCAGTTCTGATGCTGAGGGACCTGCTGTAGTCAGGACATCCACATCGGTGTTTCTCTGGTTGAGCAGTGAATGGTAGTGCTCTTTCAAGCGCTCAAGAGGCCCTTCATTGGCTTTATATTTTTAGCCTGGTTGTCATTCTGGAACTCGCGCCTATTCCCGCCACTGTTTAATTGTCCAGCCCAGGTTATCAGGTTCCAGTGTGACTATTTGCCTGTCACTCCACACACTCCGGCCACAGGAAGCCTTGAACATAATTAACTTTCTTTTGTTTTGTTGAATTTTCATTGTTTGTCCATTTTATCATGTTGTATCAGAGTAATATTGATAAAACTAGTGTAGTTGTATTGTAGTGCAGTATTACTGGAAAAACTATGATTATGTTATAAATGTATTTATTTATGGAATTATTATTCCGATAATTATTTATGTATTACTACTCTACCAAACACAAAGACAGCCAGACAGCCTGGCGACAGACTGCGTGTGTGTCGCCGAGAACTTTTTATGAAATAATGCAAATAAGTATTATGATCAGAAAATATTTTCATTACTGGCCACAAAGGCAAGCAGAAGATGGCCGCGAAGTGAGTAAAAACCACACCGTCCTCTATCTCCCTGCTCCACGCTGCCGTTTTCCCGCCACCGTGGCCTCAGGAAGTTTCGAGGGTCAATATATAGTTTGTCTTACTTAATTTTATTGTTTTCTAATTTAAAAGGTTAAAAATTATTTTTTGGAAATTGATGTTTTCAATTTAACCCCCATGGGGGTATGACCAGCTGCACTCTAGCTCAGCGTAGTTAGCAGTCGTTAATTAGATTGTGTTCTGCTGGGCCGCAGCTTTTTTTGCAGAAGGCATCAATGGTCCGAGACTGAGGGTTGTTCTGGCGAAATCAAAGTAAAGCGAAGTTTATCATCAACGAGATTACATTGTTTGTCGGGTCATTTTCATCAAACCAGCCCTGGTGTATTCTTACGATCTGGCTGAGGATCTTCTGCAGGGTATTGTCATGACAGTGTCAGAGAATACCCATTCGGTACTGGGCTTTGGGTTGTTTGTTAAAATTCCTGAGGCTTGTTGCCATCGCCGTTTTGGCGACGAAGTGAGAGCTGTCCTGACGAGCCGATGATCAGTGTCGCAGTGGTCTGAGCCACGCATGCACGGGTGATGAGGACACCTCGCGATCTCTTTTCTGACAATGATGTGGTCAATGAGATGTGCGATTTGGATCGTGGGTGTTAGCACGAACCCTGAACTTGTCGGCCTGCCTAAACAAGGTATTGGTGATAGTGAGTTTGTGAGCAGCACACTTG
>NW_024714359.1:0-45475 GCF_018991925.1 Homarus americanus
TGTTATACTCGACCAGGGGACTTTGTTATACTCGATTAGGCGGCTTTGTTATACTCAATCAGGGGACTTTGTTATACTCGATGAGGGGCCTTTGTTATACTCGATC
Source organism: Homarus americanus (assembly GCF_018991925.1). NCBI lineage: Eukaryota > Metazoa > Arthropoda > Malacostraca > Decapoda > Nephropidae > Homarus > Homarus americanus. Next base: position 107 of record NW_024714359.1, read on the forward strand.
AGGGGCCTTTGTTATACAAGCTCAGGGGACTTTGTTATACTCAATTAGGGGCCTTTTTTGGACTCGATCACGGGCCTTTGTTATACTCAATCAGGGGACTTTGTTATACTCGATCAGGGGACATTCTTACACTCGAGCAGGGGGCTTTGTTATACTCGATCAGGGGACTTTGCTATACTCGACAAAGGGGACTTTGTTATGCTCGATTAGGGGACTTTGTTATACTCGACCAGGGGACTTTTTTATACTTGACCAATGGACTTTGTTATACTCGATGAGGGGGCCTTTGTTATATGCGATCAGGGGACTTTGTTATACTCGACCAGGAGACTTTGTTATACTCGATCAGGGGACTTTTTTATACTCGACCAGAGGACTTTGTTATACTAGTATCAGGGGACTTTGTTATTCTCGACCATGGGACTTTGTTTTTCTTGATCAGGGCCCTTTGCTATACTCGACCAGGGGTCATTGTTATAATTAATCAGGGTGTAATAGTCCCCTGTCTCATCAACAGAACGTATTATATAAATGGGTCAATACATCTGATATTATATTCAGATTCACCACCCTGTAACTTTCCACTGTCTATGAGTAAGACATGAGATTGACACGTGAGCGGGCAACTTACCCAAGAGGGCGAGACCCATAGCTCAGCATTTCTGTAAGCACGCACTGCGATGCCCCTAAGCTTCAGTAGCTCACCTCAACTCATATCGAAAGGACGTGACCAAACGTTTATCATACATAAAACGCCGTCCCTTTCTCATTCACTCCTAGACAGTGAGACTTACGGTTGATATACACTCAGGAATTATATATACAACCTTTTATAATAAAACAAAGGAACTACCATTTGGGTTTCGTTACTTAAAACCCAAATATAAATATGTGTGAACGGACTGGTTAATTGGACAAGCAGCCGATTCATATAGGTGGCAAGCGGTGTGTACGGATTCTTCAAACTGGTAGTCGTATCATCCGTCTGTGTCTTGTGAAAAACAAGAAACCACACAGCAGTGACGCGTTACATAATCCGAGTGTTTAAAACTATATCCCGTATTGAGACGATATGTAGTGAGCGCTCCTTATCTCTGTCACATACAAATACGTGCAGAATTCGTAATATACAAATATTACAGCCTGTTGGTACATATCCAGATTGAGCCGGTTGAGATAGACTCCACTCAGCATTCCCTAGACATTACAGTGTTGCAGTGTTGAACAACAGTTTCGTAACCTGGAATTCAATTGGTATTTCACTAGCAGCTGAGCAGTATTGTTGTGTCGTCAGCGCGAATTACGAATTCCGGTGTCATCATACAGATCTCCATATATACGTGGACTGTGAAGAATTGGCACACGGCAGTTTTCGCCAGCGAACCAGCACCACCAGTGTGATAACCAATCATAGTTTTCTGATCGCCGGAGGAGGAACTCACCTAAAATCAAGTGGACTCGTCTCTCACCAAAGCAGAAGCGTCATCTCGTTGCCAAGGAAACCAGCAGCGGCGCACGCATCCTAGGAAAAGGCCCCACCCACACTCCACTCAGAACTCTTGAAGGATCACGTTTTCTATACAGACGTACTCTGTATAAATAGGTATTTAAATTACACAATTCTACACACATGAACACGTTCGAGAGATATCTTCACACCGATAGGTTCGTCGGATAGGATTATTTCAATGATAAAGTGTCGAATGTAAGATTAATGTATTGGAATCCTATAATTTACAGTAGTTTGTAAGTGTCTGTCTACTTATTGATAGTTTAATAATTAACTACAAAACATATTCATTTGTCTTGTAAATGAGAGGCAAGTGATCTACTTACTGTTAAGTATTCATTGACCCAAGGGGGCTAATAGATAATTTCTAAGTTTCCCATGTCTAATGTAGATGAAATCGAACGCCTAGCGCAACTATTTGCTGATAACCAGCTCATCAATGATCAAGCCCAGACTGACATAGATTTTGAGTATGGAACACAGTTAAATGAGTCGGTAGGAAGTAGTGAGAAAGTTATAGACGAATCATTTGACGACTTAAACCGTCGTACCCTACGGTCTGGTAATCACTATAGTACCTCACCTAAGTATACTAAAGCAGTTACCCCTGTTACAGGTGATAGTGTGTCTGTTGCTAAATCGGTAACAACCTTATTAACCCAGCCTTCTGTTAAGAGTAAGAATACTAACTTGCTTAATGACACTAAAATGGCATCTTCTAACCCTCACACCATTACTAATACCACACCTAAAGCTGATAATGTTATTAATATCATGCAGCGCGGCGATTATGTTCGAAATTTCATGGGACAAGACGATTATAGGGTCGCACATTTTATTCGTGCATGTGAAGATAGCATGCGCAATAGTTACATAACGACTGACGAAGATAAGAAAGCATATGTACGTTCCCATATAACGCAGGGTTCCAATGCAGGCAGTCGTTTAAATGCGTTTGGTTTACAAAGCCCTGACTATGAAAAGTTCAAGCGAACGCTAATTGGGATTTTTGGGGGTAGGTCACAGCTGGGCCAACTGCAATGGATCTTCAGATGGTTGGATCGCTGTATTCCAGGTATACGAAACGAAACACCCGTTGACGCTGTTGACATCGCGGGCCAGGTTCGCCAGGACATGCAAGCGACCTTCCGGTCATCAGGCTGGTACAACTCACGGGGTGATATGCCGCCAGAAACTGTGGAAACATTGATAGAACTAATAAGTTTTCTTCTTTCCGTCCGTGTTCCCTTATATAGCCGGGCACAGGAAGTACAGTATGAACCACCCTTGGATATGGTGGAATACGCAAACAAGCTCTGTCCCCAGGCTACGGGCCCCTTACTGGCGCAACCCTCAGTGACGTCACCACAACCCCAGCAGTCTCAGATGCCTCAGATGTTTCACTCCCAGACTCCTTACGCGACACACTTAGCTCCGATCGCTCCTCCCCGCCTAACATATAAACAGAAAACATCGTTACGATGCGCACATTGTAATAAACGTGGCCACGTAATGGAAGATTGTTTTCAGCTCCGAGGTAATAGTGCAAATAAAGCCACACCCGGTGCAAAGCCATTCTCAATGTCAAACAGAGAGGTAGCAAAAGCAGCACCTCCTCCTCCTACCCAGACAGCGCGCAAATGGTGCGCTCTTCACAAATCGACATCTCATAGTTCACATGAGTGCGATATACTAATAAAAGCTAGGGGAGTGGACCTAAGTGAAACGGAGGTGTCGTATAGGCGCAAGCAGAAACGTCCCCAGGACAAGTCATCGGGGGAAGACCAGCGCACACTACAGCAAGGAGAGGGATAGATAGGGTAATTCCCGCCCCTCCTCACAGCACTTCTATAGCGGCCTCATTAATAGCGGCCTCATTAATAGCGGCGCTTAGAAAAGTGGAAGTGTTGTCAGTACCGGTGAGCGTGGATAATACCAGATTGGCTCTTGATATAGACACTGGTGCTTGCGCTAATGTATTGGCCTTGACATCATATCACGAGTTACAACGTAAATTCCCTCACCGCAAATTCAAATGGAGGCCTAGTAACGCTGAGCTCGAAGGAGTTTCAGGTACTCAGCTGAGCATCAAAGGAATGGTGACGTTACCACTCAGATTCTCAAGACGTGGTACGCCCTTCTACGCGGACTTTTATATAGTTCAGCAGTTCAATTAGCCAGCTGACGGGTTACTTGGTCTACCAACTCTTCGAAAGAACATGATAGATGTTCATCCACGTAATAATAGTGTTACGTTTAAAGGTGTTTCCTACACAGCAATGAGTCATTCTGAACCTATGCTCACCGCTAGGACGAAAGTGTTGTCTACCAATCCTATTAAGAGGAAGGCGGATCATGCGTCAGAGATATCTCTCGACCTCAACCACACACCTTCCCAGCGTGATTACAGCAGCAAGAGTTGGACGATCGTACCAGCAGTGTTGAAGAGTACTCTCCATTACAAAAATGAGGAAATCACCAAGCACATAAAAATCCTGTGAGCTAAAGTGGACATTAGTTTCTACAAAGTTTGGTTCACTGCCAGAGTTAGTGACAGGACAGTTGATTTGAGACTACATAGTCAGCAATCCTGTCAACAAAATTCTTTTCCTCGACTGGCCAGGATAGATCAAATAGCGCCACATGTTAAGGTGATCGATCATCCACAGGGCAAGACACGCCTGTTAGAGCTGCTTGCCGACTACAGAAATATAGTAGCCTTGCCAGGGGAAACGCTAGGTCAGACAGATTTAACATCCCATCATATAGCGTTAAAGGAAGGAACCAACCCTATTTACGTACCAGCTTATAGACTACCTCATAGCCAGCGCGCTGTAGTGCAAGATATGGTACAGGGTATGTTAGATGAGAATGTCATTAGACACTCAAAAATCCCCCTTTAACAGCCCATTATTCCTCGTCCCGAAAAAGGATGGTGGATGGCGCCCTGTCATAGATTTCAGGCGCGTAAATGATCAAACAATCCCTGATAGGTACCCAATGCCTATCTTGAGTGACATATTGCAATCCTTAGGCAAGGATAATGCGGTATTTAGCAACTTAGAATTGCTTAGTGGGTATTGGCAAATACCACTCGATGAAAAATCACGAGAAATCACGGCATTTAGCACGCCTCTAGGCCACTTTGAGTTTCTACGAATGCCATTTGGTCTCAGAAATGCCCCACTAACATTTCAAAGAATGATCAACACCCTGTTTGCCGGACTAATTGGTAACACAGTCTGCGCTTATTTGGATGATCTAATAGTAGTCAGTAAGGACGTCGATTCCCATCTGATAAAACTGCGTGAAATTTTGGCCAAACTTTCCACAGCAGGACTCAAAATAAAACTCTCAAAGTGCGAGTTTTTAAAATCCAGAATCCATTTCCTTGGTCATGTAGTTGACGGTGAGGGCATACACACAGTTAATGATAAAGTCAAAGCTGTATCTCAGTTCCCGCGTCCTACCTCAAATGATCATGTGCGTAGCCTTCTCGGATTATCTGGTTATTATCGTTCCTTTATCAAGGACTATGCAACATTAGCATCGCCCCGAACGAGGTTGCTCAAAAAAGATGCAGTGTTCATATGGGATGCTGAACACGAGGAAAGTTTTACGGCATTGAAGACAGCGCTAACCAATGCCCCGGTTCTAGCATTCCCAGACTACACTCAACCTTTCACTCTCTGTACTGACGCTCCCGGAATTGGAGTCGGAGCAGTGCTCATGCAAGAGGACACGCGTGGGAAGTTTAGAGTGATAGCATTTGCAAGTCGCAAACTAATCGATGCTGAAACACGTTATTCGGCGACGCATTTAGAAACGTTAGCCGTTGTGTGGGCACTTAAGAAGTTCAAAGACATTATCTTTGGCTACAAGATAACTGTTTTTACTGATCATGCGGCAGTCACCGAACTGTTCCATGGCAGAAACTTATCAGGCAGATTAGCACGCTGGTATCTGACAATTCAAGAGTTTGACCCCGAATTTTGGTATTTACCTGGGAGGGCGAATGTTGTCGCCGACGCTCTGTCAAGAAATATAGCACCAGTTATGCCTGTATCAACATTCACTCTTTCGCAGCTGGAAGATGAGCAACGACGCGACCCATATTGGTCAGCTGTTATTTTTGCTCTCGAATCGGGCGAGGATGTTCAACTCCCCAAGTTATTTCTTCCCTTAAGTCAGTTTGAATTACGACATAACATACTCCATAGGACGAGAAAATCTCCTGAGGGTAATGTGTCTCAAATAGTCGTACCTGACACGTTGCGCAAAGCAGTAATGACATTGTTCCACGATGTCCCACAAGCAGGTCACCAAGGTCGTAATAAATGCTTAGCGGATTTACGAAAGAAGTATTTCTGGAACACTATGAAGAAAGACATAGAATTACACATAACTAATTGTTTGGCAGGTGCTCAACATAAAGGATCAACAGGATCACCTGCCCCGATTCTACAATATCCTACACCAGACCGTCCGTTTGACACAGTCGCTGTTGATGTGTTACAACTCCCAATGAGTCATCAGGGATCAGGATACGTCTTAGTGTGTGTGGATCATTTTTCCAGGTTCGTGGTCTTGATCCCACTAAAAAGCATACGGCCGAAGCAGTAGCCTATGCATTAGTGATGAATCTCATATGTCCATATACTATGCCTAAAGTTCTACTCTCTGATAATGGAACAGAGTTCAAGAATGAGCTAATAGAGCATATATGTTTACAATATGGAATTAAACAAACTTTGTGACAGCTTATCATCCACAGGCTAATGGCCTTGTTGAAGAACCAATCGTAAAATCCTAGAAATACTGCGTCCAATCGTTAATGGTTTTCAATACGCATGGGAGGATTGGTTACCGCAGGTTGCAGCGTCGATTAATGGGTCAGTTAATAGCTCTACGGGCAAAACACCCTACTATATTGTCTATGGCACAGATAAACGTCTGCCTTACGACATCCTCACAGAGGCGCCATACCCGGTATATAATACGGATGATTTTGCGGCAAAACAAATTCATGTCTTTACAGAAATTCATAACCAAGTACGATCACAGCTAGCGGCGTCACGCGCCGAAATGATCATCAAACAACATAAACATGCTAAACCTATCGCACTGAACGTTGGGGACGCTGTTATGTTACAGGTACCTGAAAGGAACTCCAAACTTTCGGCGAAATTTTCTGGTCCATTCCGCATAATCTCAAAAGAAGCAGGCAACAAATTCAAAATCTGGAAGCCTAATGCACAGATCGCAGATGTCGTGCACGCGGATCGTCTGAAGAAGACCCAGATAAATGTCTTACCTCAAGTTGATGATAATGTGATTGATACATCCTTACAGACTGTTCAGAAGCAAAATGTCCCAAATGACTATTGTATGAAACTACGTTCTGCGAGTTCTGCGAGTAGAAGTTAACTCGTACATTCGCGTCAGATGGAAAACGTCGACGGCCAACTACAATCAGCATTGGACATTCTTCATGGTCTCAGCACAGCTTCGATGAATTCGATAATAGTTTCATGAACGTTTTTCGTTCAAGCTGTATCTCAACAGGATCGTGTTATTTCTCAAACCTTTCACGCGATTACTGCTCTAGAATCAAAGGTTAATGCAATCATAATGGAGTCTAACCAAGTTTCGAGGATTGTTACTAGGTTACAGAAAGCAATCCCGACGTTAGAATGGCTCCTTTACTTCACAGAATATTTGCATGCTGCTGAAATTTCAGTTCATAAAATTGTAACCTCTAAAAATGAACTAATAGACAGCATTGTAGATGCTGGGATAGGACGTGTGGACGCGAAGCTTGTGCCTGTGTAGACGCTTCTTGAAGCTTTAAAAATAGCCAAGTTGCAGTATCATTTAACTCCGATTTTCAATGACAATGAGGTTCAATATCATTACCCACTGTTGGAGTCAACCCTCACGCACAATGCAATTCTGATCCACATTCCTATGCGAGGGCAACATGAGTTTAATGCATGGCATTTAGAACCCTTCCCCTGGTTTGTGAACGACACACTGTATACCCTAGATAGGCCTAAAGAACTTTTCTTAGTAGATGAAGAATATTCATTGTTATCAATAGAGGATTCTGAGGTACTGTCACGGTGTAAGTCGTCTTATCTACACCTACACGTATGTCCAGCCTACATTGTTTGCATTTATTCCTGCTGCAGATGGAATATGTGAATTGGCAGTCATACAACCAAATGTACGCACAGCGTTAGCGCAATGCAGTTATAGGCCAGTTAGTCTAAAGACTGTGTTCCACGCTCACCTTCACAATGTGCAGTATTTGTTCTTTCCAAATCTCACTACTGTAATTTTAAAATGCCGAAATGGTGTTAAGCAGCTAGTTGTGAAAGGGCATTACAAGGCTCCTGATTACTGTGAAATCACTTGTAGTACATTACGGACCTTGCCTACTCATCAGCATTTTGCGTTAATTCGAAAACTCAAGTCTGCTTTAATTCCACTTCCTGTAATGAATTTCACTATCAAGGATATTCAAATAGTATCAGAGAAATTAAAAGTGTTAGCTTTCTTGAACGAGACACATTTTGCTGATTTGAATAATAACTTGCCATTTTACCTGTCACGGGAATTTGCACTACCAAGTCTTACGATTCCCTCTATTCTGTTAATTCTGGCAATAATGTTCCTGTTCTGTTATTACCGGGCAGTATCATCCAAATTCAACATTGTTCATAACATACTAACCCGTACGACACAAAAGTCTAGGTCCCCTGTAGTAGAGAATACCCCTACAGTAATTTCCCCAGCTTAGTGTCTACATATCTGTTTATAACATGGTTAGGGTTGTCTAGGATGTACTGTACTCTGTGAGTTATTTAGGCCTCACGGAGCTCGGCTGGTAGGTGACCGAGCGATGTAATAGGCCCCTGTCTCATCAACAGAACGTATTATATAAATGGGTCAATACATCTGATATTATATTCAGATTCACCACCCTGTAACTTTCCACTGTCTATGAGTAAGACATGAGATTGACACGTGAGCGGGCAACTTACCCAAGAGGGCGAGACCCATAGCTCAGCATTTCTGTAAGCACGCACTGCGATGCCCCTAAGCTTCAGTAGCTCACCTCAACTCATATCGAAAGGACGTGACCAAACGTTTATCATACATAAAACGCCGTCCCTTTCTCATTCACTCCTAGACAGTGAGACTTACGGTTGATATATACTCAGGAATTATATATACAACCTTTTATAATAAAACAAAGGAACTACCATTTGGGTTTCGTTACTTAAAACCCAAATATAAATATGTGTGAATGGACTGGTTAATTGGACAAGCAGCCGATTCAAGGGGACTTTGTTATGCTCGATATGGGGACTTTGTTATACTGGGCCAGGGGACTTTTTTATTCTCGATCAGCGGACTTTGTTATACTGGACCATGGGACTTTTTTATACTCGATCATGGGACTTTATTATACTCGATCAGGGGACTTTTGTTATACTCGATCAGGGGCCTTTGTTATACTCGACCAGGGGCCTTTGTTATACTCGATCACCGGACTTTGTTATATTCGATAAGGGGACTTTGTTATACTCGATAAGGGGAATTTGTTATACTCGATAAGAGGACTTTGTTAGACTCGAACAGGGGACTTTGTTATACTCGACCAGGGGACTTTGTTATACTCGATTAGGCGGCTTTGTTATACTCAATCAGGGGACTTTGTTATACTCGATGAGGGGCCTTTGTTATACTCGATCAGGGGCCTTTGTTATAATAGATCAGGGGACTTTGTTATACTCGATTAAAGACCTTTTTTCGACTCGATCACGGGCCTTTGTTATACTCAATCAGGGGACTTTGTTATACTCGATGAGGGGCCTTTGTTATACTCGATCAGGGGACTTTGCTATAATCGACCAGGGGACTTTGTTATACACGATCAGGGGACTTTGATATACTAGACCAGGGGACTTTTTATACTTGACCAATGGACTTTGTTATACTCGAAGAGGGCCCTTTGCTATACTTGACCAGGGGCCATTGTTATACTCGATTAGAAAACTGTTATACTCGACCAGGGGACTTTGTTTTCTCCACCAGGGACTTTGTTATACTCGATCACGGGATATGTTATACTCGATCAGGAGACTTTGTTATACTCAGTTCAGGGGACTTTGTTATACTCGTCTAGTCGGCTTTGTTATACTAGGATCAGGGGACTTTGTTATAATCGATCAGAGGACTTTGTCTTACTCGATCAGGGCCCTTTGTTATACTCGACCAGGGGACTTTGTTATACTCGATCAGGGGACTTTGTTATACTCGTCCATGGGGCTTTGTTATACTCGACTATGGGACTTTGTTATAATCGATCAGGGGACTTTCTATGCTCGATATGGGGACTTTGTTATACTGGGCCAGGGGACTTTTTTATACTCGATCAGCGGACTTTGTTATACTGGACCAGGGGACTTTTTTATACTTGATCAGGGGACTTTGTTATACTCGATCAGGGGACTTTTGTTATACTCGATCTAGGGACTTTGATTATATTCGACCAGGGGCCTTTTTTATGCTCGATCACCGGACTTTGTTATACTCGATAAGGGGACTTTGTTATACTCGTCCAGGGGGCTTTGTTATACTCTATCAGGGGACTTTGTTATACTCGATCAGGGGACTTTGTTATACTCGACCAGGGACTTTGTTATACTTGATTAGGGGCCTTTGTTATACTCGATCAGGGGCCTTTGTTATACTAGATCCGGGGCCTTTGTTATACTCGATCAGGGGATTTTGTTATACTCGATTAGGGGACTTTCTTATACTCGAGCAGGGGGATTTGTTATACTCGATCAGGGGACTTTGTTATACTCGATCAGGAGGCTTTGTTATACTCGATCAGGGGACTTTGCTATACTCGACCAGGGGACTTTGTTATACTGGATCAGGGGACTTTGTTATACTCGACCAGGGGACTTTTTTATACTTGACCAATGGACTTTGTTATACTCGATGAGTGGCCTGTGTTATACTCGATCTGGGGACTTTGTTATACTGGACCAGGGGACTTTGTTATACTCGATCAGGGGACTTTGTTATTCTCGACCAGAGGACTTTGTTATACTCGATCAGGGGATATATTATACTCGATCAGGGGACTTTGTTATACTTGATTAGGGGACTTTGTTATACTCGATCAGGGGACTTTGTTATACTCGATTAGAGGACTTTGTTATAGTCGACCAGGGGCCTTTGTTATACTCGATTAGAAAACTTTTTATACTCGACCAGGGGACTTTGTTATACTCCACAAGGGACTTTGTTATACTCGATCAGGGGATATGTTATACTCGTCCAGTGCGCTTTGTTATACTAGGATCAGGGGACTTTGTTATGCTCGATCTGGGGACTTTGTTATACTTGTCCAGGGGGCTTTTTTATACTAGGATCAGGAGAGATTGTTATACTCGTCCATGGGGGCTTTGTTATACTAGGATAAGGGGACTTTGTTATTCTCGACCAGGCGACTTTGTTATACTCGACAAGAGGCTATTGCTATACTCGGTCAGGGGACTTTGTTATAATCGATCAGGGGACTTTGTTATGCTCGATCAGGTGACTTTGTTATACTGGGCCAGGAGACTTTGTTATACTCGATCAGGGGATATGTTATACTCGATCAGGGGACTTTGTTATACTGGACCAGGGGACTTTGTTATACACGATCAGGGGACTTTGTTATACTCGATCAGGGGACTTTGTTATACTCGACCAGGGGGTTTTGTTATACTAGGATCAGGGGACTTTGTTATACTCGATTAGGGGACTTTGTCCTACTCGATCTGGGCCCTTTGTTATACTCGACCAGGGGACTTTGTTATACTGGGCCAAGAGACGTTGTTATACTCGATCAGGGGATATGTTATACTCGATCAAGGGACTTTGTTATACTGGACCAGTGGACTTTGTTATACTCGATCAGGGGATTTTGTTATACTCGATCAGGGGACTTTGTTATATTCGATCTGGGGACTTTGTTATACTGGGCCTGGAGACGTTTTCATACTCGAGCAGGGGATATGTTATACTCGATCATGGGACTTTGTTATACTGGACCAGTGGACTTTGTTTTACTCGTTGAGGGGCCTTTGTTATACTCGATCAAAGGCCTTTGTTATACTAGATCAGGGGACTCTGTTATACTCGATTAGGGGCCTTTTTTGGACTCGATCACGGGCCTTTGTTATACTCAATAAGGGGAATTTGTTATACTCGATAAGGGGAATTTGTTATACTCGATAAGAGGACTTTGTTAGACTCGAACAGGGGACTTTGTTATACTCGACCAGGGGACTTTGTTATACTCAATCAGGGAACTTTGTTATACTCGACCAGGGGACTTTGTTATACTTGATCAGGGGACTTTCTTATACTCGAGTAGGGGGCATTGTTATACTTGATCAGGGGACTTTGTTATACTCGATGAGGAGGCTTTGTTATACTCGATCAGGGGACTTTATTATACTCGATCAGGAGACTTTGTTATACTCGTCCAGGGGACTTTCTTATATTCGAGCAGAGGGCTTTGTTATACTCGACCAGGGGACTTTTTATACTTGACCAATGGACTTTGTTTTACTCGACGAGGGGCCTTTGTTATACTCGATAAGGGGCCTTTGTTATACTCGATCCGGGGACTTTCTTATACTCGAGCAGGGGGCTTTGTTATACTCGATTAGGGGACTTTGTTATACTCGATCAGGAGGCTTTGTTATACTCGATCAGGGGACTTTGCTATACTCGACCAGGGACTTTTTATACTTGACCAATGGACTTTGTTATACTCGATGAGGGCCTTTGTTATACTCGATCAGGGCCTTTGTTATACTCGATCAGGGACTTTGTTATACTCGATCAGGGGACTTTCTTATATTCGAGCAGAACGTATACTTTCGATCAGGGGACTTTGTTATACTCGACCAGGGGACATTTTTATACTTGACCAATGGACTTTGTTATACTCGATCAGGGGACTTTGTTATACTCAATCAGGGAACTTTGTTATACTCGACCAGGGGACTTTGTTATACTCGATCAGGGGACTTTATTATCCTCGAGTAGGGGGCTTTGTTATACATGATAAGGGGACTTTGTTATACTCGATGAGGAGGCTTTGTTATACTCGATCTGGGGACTTTATTATACTCGATCAGGGGACTTTGTTATACTCGTCCAGGGGACTTTCTTTTGTTCGAGCAGAGGGCTTTGTTATACTCGACCAGGGGGCTTTGTTATACTCGATTAGGCGACTTTGTTATACTCGATCAGGAGGCTTTGTTTTACTCGATCAGGGGACTTTGCTATACTCGACCAGGGGACATTGTTATACACGATCAGGGGACTTTGAAATACTCGACCAGGGGACTTTTTTATACTTGACCAATGGACTTTGTTATACTCGATGAGGGGCCTTTGTTATACTCGATCTAGGGACTTTGTTATACTCGATCAGGGGACTTTTTTATACTCGATCAAGGGACTTTGTTTTACTCAACCAGAGGACTTTGTTATACTCGATCAGGGGACTTTGTTATACTCGATTAGGGGCCTTTGTTATACTCGATGAGGGGGCTTTGTTATACTCGACAAGGGGACTTTGTTATACTCGATCAGGGAACATTGTTATACTCGACCACGGAACTTTTTTATAATTAATCAGGGTACTTTGTTATACTCGATCAGGGGAATTTGTTATACTCGACCATGGGACTTTGTTATACTCAATCAGGGGACTTTGTTATACTCGATGACGGACGTTTGTTATACTCGATCTAGGGACTTTGTTATACTCGAGAAGGGGATTTTGTTTTACTTGATCAGGGGACTTATTTATACTCGACGAGAGGACTTAGTTTTACTCGATCAGGGGATGTGTTATACTCGATCAGGGGACATTGTTATACTCACCCAGAGGACTTTGTTATACTCGATTAGGGGACTTTGTTATACTCAATCAGGGGACTTTGTTATACTCGACCAGGGGACTTTGTTATACTCGATCAGGGGACTTTCTTATACTCGAGCAGGGGGCTTTGTTAAACTCGATAAGGGGACTTTGCTATACTCGACCAGGGGACATTGTTATACACGATCAGGGGACTTTGTTATACTCGAGCAGGGGACTTTTTTATACTTGACCAATGGACTTTGTTATACTCGATTAGGGGCCTTTGTTATACTTGACCAGGGGCCTTTGTTATACTCGATTAGAAAACTGTTATACTCGACCAGGGGACTTTGTTATACTTTACATGGGACTTTGTTATACTCGATCAGGGGATATGTTATACTCGATCAGGGGACTTTGTTATACTGGGCCAGGGGACTTTTTTATACACGATCAGCGGACTTTGTTATACTGGACCATGGGACTTTTTTATACTCGATCAGGGGACTTTATTATACTCGACCAGGGGCCTTTGTTATACTCGATCACCGGACTTTGTTATACTCGATCCGGGGACTTTGCTATAATCGACCAGGGGACTTTGTTATACTCGATCAGGGGACTTTGTTATGCTAGACCAGGGGACTTTTTTATACTTGACCAATGGACTTTGTTATACTCGATGAGGGGCCTTTGTTATACTTGACCAGGGGCCTTTGTTATACTCGATTAGAAAACTGTTATACTCGACCAGGGGACTTTGTTATACTCCACCAGGGACTTTGTTATACTCGATCAGGGGATATGTTATACTCGATCAGGGTACTTTGTTATACTCGATCAGGGGACTTTGTTATGCTCGATCTGGGGACTTTGTTATACTGGGCCAGGAGACTTTGTTATACTCGATCAGGGGACTTTGTTATACTCGACCAGGGCCTTTTTTATACTCGATGAGGGGCCTTTGTTATACTCGATCATGGGCGTTTGTTATACTAGATCAGGGGACTTTGTTATACTCGATTAGGGGCATTTTGGACTCGATCAGGGGCCTTTGTTATACTCGATCAAGGGACTTGTTATACTCGATCAGGGGACTTTGTTATACTCGACCAGGGGACTTTTTTATACTTGACCAATGGACTTTGTTATACTCGATGAGGGGCCTGTGTTATACTCGATCTGGGGACTTTGTTATACTGGACCATGGGACTTTGTTATACTTGATCTGGGGACTTTGTTATTCTCGACCAGAGGACTTTGTTATACTCGATCAGGGGATATATTATACTCGATCAGGGGACTTTGTTATACTTGATTAGGGGAATTTGTTATACTCGATCAGGGGACTTTGTTATACTCGATCAGAGGACTTTGTTATAGTCGACCAGGGGCCTTTGTTATGCTCGATTAGAAAACTTTTTATACTCGACCAGGGGACTTTGTTATACTCCACCAGGGACTTTGTTATACTCGATCAGGGGATATGTTATACTCGATCAGGGGACTTTGTTATACTCGGTCCAGGGGTCTTTGTTATACTCGTCCAGTGCGCTTTGTTATACTAGGATCAGGGGACTTTGTTATGCCCGATCTGGGGACTTTGTTATACTCGTCCAGGGGGCTTTGTTATACTAGGATCAGGAGGCTTTGTTATACTCGTCCAGGGGGCTTTGTTATACTAGGATCAAGGGACTTTGTTATTCTCGACCAGGGGACTTTGTTATACTCGACCAGAGGCCTTTGTTATACTCGGTCAGGGGACTTTGTTATAATTGATCAGGGGACTTTGTTATGCTCGATCTGGGGACTGTGTTATACTGGGCCAGGAGACTTTGTTATACTCGATCAGGGGATATATATTTACTCGATCACGGGACTTTGTTATACTCGATGAGGAGCCTTTTTTATACTCGATCAGGGGACTTTGCTATACTCGATCAGGGGACTTTGTTATACTCGATCAGGGGACTTTGTTATACTCGACCTGGGGACATTTTTATACTTGACCAATGGACTTTGTTATACTCAATGAGGGGCCTTTGTTATACTCGATCTAGGGACTTTGTTATACTCGAGAAGGCGACTTTGTTATACTCGATCAGGGGACTTTTTTATACTCGACCAGAGGACTTTGCTATACTCGATCAAGGGATATATTATACTCGATCAGGGGACTTTGTTATACTCAATCAGGGGACTTTGTTATACTCGATTAGGGGCCTTTCTTATACTCGATGAGGGGGCTTTGTTATACTCGACCATGGGACTTTGTTATACTCGATCAGGGAACATTGTTATACTCGACCACGTAACTTTTTTATAATTAATCAGGGGACTTTGTTATACTCGATCAGGGGAATTTGTTATACTTGACCATGGGACTTTTTTATACTTGACCAATGGACTTTGTTATACTTGATGAGGGACCTTTGTTATACTCAATCAGAGGACTTTGTTATACTCGACCTGGGGACTTTGTTATACTCGATCAGGGGACTTTCTTATACTCGAGCATGGGGCTTTGTTATACTCGATCAGGGGACTTTGTTATACTCGATCAGGAAGATTTCTTTTACTCGATCAGGGGACTTTGCTATACTCGACCAGGGGACATTGTTATACACGATCAGGGGACATTGTTATACTCGACCAAGGGACTTTTTTATACTTGACCAATGGACTTTGTTATACACGATGAGGGCCCTTTGTTATACTTGACCAGGGGCCTTTGTTATACTCGATTAGAAAACTGTTATACTCGACCAGGGGACTTTGTTATATTCTACCAGGGACTTTGTTATAGTCGATCAGGGGATATGTTATACTCGATTAGGGGACTTTGTTATACTGGGCCAGGTGACATTTTTATAGACGCTCAGCGGACTTTGTTATACTGGACCATGGGACTTTTTTATACTCGATCAGGGGAATTTGTTATACTCGATAAGGGGACTTTGTTAGACTCGAACAGGGGACTTTGTTATACTCGACCAGGGAACTTTGTTATACTCGATTAGGCGGCTTTGTTATACTCAATCAGGGGACTTTGTTATACTCGATGAGGGGCCTTTGTTATACTCGATCAAGAGACCTTCTGTTATACAAGATCAGGGGATTTTGTATACTCGATTGGGGCTTTTTTGGACTCGTCACAGACTGATATACTCGACGGGCCTTTGTTATACTCAATCAGGGGACTTTGTTATACTCGATCAGGGGACATTCTTACACTCGAGCAGGGGGCTTTGTTATACTCGATCAGGAGACTTTGCTATACTCGACAAAGGGGACTTTGTTATGCTCGATTAGGGGACTTTGTTATACTCGACCAGGGGACTTTTTTATACTTGACCAATGGACTTTGTTATACTCGATGAGGGGCCTTTGTTATACTCGATCAGGGGACTCTGTTATACTCGACCAGGAGACTTTGTTATACTCGATCAGGGGCCTTTTTTATACTCGACCAGAGGACTTTGTGATACTAGTATCAGGGGACTTTGTTATTTTCGCCCATGGGACTTTGTTTTTCTTGATCAGGGCCCTTTGCTATACTCGACCAGGGGTCATTGTTATAATTGATCAGGGGACTTTGTTATGCTCGATATGGGGACTTTGTTATACTGGGCCAGGGGACTTTTTTATTCTCGATCAGCGGACTTTGTTATACTGGACCATGGGACTTTTTTATACTCGATCAGGGGACTTTTGTTATACTCGATCAGGGGCCTTTGTTATACACGACCAGGGGCCTTTGTTATACTCGATCACCGGACTTTGTTATACTCGATAAGGGGACTTTGTTATACTCGATAAGGGGAATTTGTTATACTAGATAAGAGGACTTTGTTAGACTCGAACAGGGGACTTTGTTATACTCGACCAGGGGACTTTGTTATACTCGATTAGGCGGGTTTGTCAAACTCAATCAGGGGACTTTGTTATATCTCGATGAGGGGCCTTTGTTATACTCGATCAGGGGCCTTTGTTATACTAGATCAGGGGAATTTGTTATACTCGATTAAAGACCTTTTTTCGACTCGATCACGGGCCTTTGTTATACTCAATCAGGGGACTTTGTTATACTCGATGAGGGGCCTTTGTTATACTCGATCAGGGGACTTTGCTATAATCGACCAGGGGACTTTGTTATACACGATCAGGGGACTTTGATATACTAGACCAGGGGACTTTTTATACTTGACCAATGGACTTTGTTATACTCGATGAGGGGCCTTTGCTATACTTGACCAGGGGCCTTTGTTATACTCGATTAGAAAACTGTTATACTCGACCAGGGGACTTTGTTATACTCAACCAGGGACTTTGTTATACTCGATCACGGGATATGTTATACTCGATCAGGAGACTTTGTTATACTCAGTTCAGGGGACTTTGTTATACTCGTCTAGTCGGCGTTGTTATACTAGGATCAGGGGACTTTGCTATAATCGATCAGAGGACTTTGTCTTACTCGATCAGGGCCCTTTGTTATACTCGACCAGGGGACTTTGTTATACTCGATCAGGGGACTTTGTTATACTCGTCCATGGGGCTTTGTTATATTCGACTATGGGACTTTGTTATAATCGATCAGGGGACTTTCTATGCTCGATATGGGGACTTTGTTATACTGGGCCAGGGGACTTTTTTATACTCGATCAGCGGACTTTGTTATACTGGACCAGGGGACTATTTTATACTCGATCAGGGGACTTTGTTATACTCGATCAGGGGACTCTTGTTATACTCGATCTAGGGACTTTGTTATACTCGACCAGGGGCCTTTTTTATACTCGATCACTGGACTTTGTTATACTCGATAAGGGGACTTTGTTATACTCGTCCAGGGGGCTTTGTTATACTCTATCAGGGGACTTTGTTATGGCCTCGATCAGGGACTTTGTTATACTCGACCAGGACTTTGTTAGTACTGATGAGGGGCCTTTGTTATACCAGATCAGGGACTTTGTTATACCCGATTAGGGGCATTTTTTGGACTCGATTAGGGGCCTTTGTTATACTCGATCAGGGGATTTTGTTATACTCTATCAGGGGACTTTCTTATACTCGAGCAGGGGGATTTGTTATGCTCGATCAGGGGACTTTGTTATACTCGATCAGGAGGCTTTGTTATACTCGATCAGGGGACTTTGCTATACTCGATAAGGGGACTTTGTTATACTCGATAAGAGGAATTTGTTATACTCGATCAGGGGACTTTGTCTTACTCGATCAGGGCCCTTTGCTATACTCGACCAGGGAACTTTGTTATAATCGATCAGGGGACTTTGTTATGCTCGATATGGGAACTTTGTTATACTGGGCCAGGGTACTTTTTTATACTCGATCAGGGGACTTTGTTATTCTAGTATCAGGGGACTTTGTTATACTGGACCAGGGGACATTGTTATACTCGATCAGGGGATTTTGCTATTCTCGACTAGGGGACTTTGTTATACCTTGGGGTCAGGGACTTTGTTAATATCGTAATGTGAATTTGTTGGTGCCTGATCTGGGGACTTGCTGCGCTTGGCCAGGAGACTTTGCTATACCTGGATCAGGAGGCGTTACACTCGACCAGGGACTTTGCTATACTGGACCAGGGACAATGTTATAATCGATCAGGGGACTTTGTTATTCTCGATCAGGGGACTTTGTTATACTCGTCCAGGGGGCTTTGTTATACTCGATCAGGGGACTTTCTTATACTCGATCAGGGGACTTTCATATAATCGATCAGGGGACTTTGTTATTCTCGATCAGGGGACTTTGTTATACTCGTCCAGGGGCCTTTGTTATACTAGATCAGTGGACTTTGTTATACT
The DNA here is from genome assembly GCF_018991925.1 of Homarus americanus. Taxonomy (NCBI): domain Eukaryota; kingdom Metazoa; phylum Arthropoda; class Malacostraca; order Decapoda; family Nephropidae; genus Homarus; species Homarus americanus. The sequence goes on from NW_024714359.1 coordinate 19,401, forward strand.
CGATTTGGGGCCTTTTTTGGACTCGATCAGGGGCCTTTGTTATACTTGATCAGGGGACTTTCTTATACCCGATCAAGGGACTTTCTTATACTCGAGCAGGGGGCTTTGTTGTACTCGATGATGGGACTTTGTTATATTCGATGAGGAGGCTTTGTTATACTCGATCAGGGGACTTTGCTATACTCGACCAGGGGACTTTGATATACTCGATCAGGGGACTTGCTATATTCGTCCAGGGGACTTTTTTATACCTGACCAATGGACTTTGTTATACTAGATGAGAGGCCTTTGTTATACTTGATCAATGGACTTTGTTATACTCAATGAGGGACCTTTGTTATACTCGATCAGGGGACTTTTTTATGCTCGACCAGAGGACTTTGTTATACTCGATCAGGGGATATGTTTTACTCGATCACTGGACTTTGTTATACTCGATTAGGGGCCTTTGTTTTACTCGATGAGGGGGCTTTGTTATATTCGACCAGGGGACTTTTTTATACTCGATCAGGGAACTTTGTTATACTCAACCAGGGGACTTTTTCAAAATTAAACAGGGGACTTTGTCATACTCGATCAGGGGAATTTTGTTATACTCGATCAGGGGATATGTTATATTTGATCAGGGGACTTTGTTATACTCAACCAGAGGGCTTTGTTATACTCGATCAGGGGACTTTGTTATACTCGATCTGGGGACTTTGTTATCCTCGATCAGGGGACTTTGTTATACTCGGCCAGGGGACTTTGTTATACTCGATTAGGGGACTTTGTTATACTCGATCTGGTGACTTTGTTATACTCGACCAGGGGACTTTCTTATACTTGACCAATGGACTTTGTTATACTCAATGAGGGGCCTTTGTTATACTCGATCAGGTGACTTTCTTATACTCGACCAGGGGACTTTGTTATATGTGATCAGGGGACTTTTTTATACTCGATCAGGAGACTTGTTATACTCAACCAGAGGACTTTGCTATACTCGATCAGGGGACTTTGTTATACTCAATCAGGGGACTTTGTTATACTCGATGAGGGGCCTTTGTTATACTCGACGAGGGGGCTTTGTGATACTCGACCAGGGGACTTTGTTATACTCGACCAGGGGACTTTGTTATACTCGATCAGGGGACTTTGTTATATTCGATCAAGGGACTTTTTTTTTCGATCAGGGGACTTTGTTATACTCGACGAAGACGCTGTTACTCGATAAGGGGAATTTGTTATATGCGATAAGGGGACTTTGTTAGAATCGAACAGGGACTTTGTTATACTCGATCAGGGGACTTTGTTATACTCGTCCTGGGGGCTTTGTTATACTCGATCAGGGGACTTTGTTATACTCGATTAGGGACTTTGTTATACTCGACAAGGGGACTTTTTTATACTATACCAATGGACTTTGTTATACACGATGAGGGGCCTTTGTTATACTTGATCTGGGGACTTTGTTATACTCGAGCAGAGGACTTTGGCATATTCGATCAGGGGATATGTTATACTCGATCAGGGGACTTTGTTATACTTGATTAGGGACTTTGTTATACTCGATCAGGGACATTGTTATACTACGACCAGGGCGGTATACTCGATCACCGGACTTTGTTATACTCGATAAGGTCTTTGTAATGCTCGATAAGAGATTTGTTATACTCGATAAGGGGACTTTGTTAAATCGAACAGGGACTTTGTTGTATCGACTAGGGGACTTTGTTATACTCGATTAGAAACTAGTTATTCTCGATCAGGTGACTGTTATACTCGATGAGAACTTTTCTTATATACTTGATCGAGAGACCTGATATACTAAGATCAATGGCTGTTACTCGATTAGGGGCCTTTTTGGACTCGATTAGGGGCCTTTGTTATACTCTATCAGGTGATTATCTTATACCCGATCAAGGGACTTTCTTATACTCGAGCAGGGGGCTTTGTTATACACGATGATGGGACTTTGTTATATTCGATGAGGAGGATTTGTTATACTCGATCAGGGGACTTTGCTATACTCGACCAGGGGACTTCGCTATACTCGACCAGGGGACTTTTTTATACCTTACCAATGGACTTTGTTATACTAGATGAGAGGCCTTTGTTATACTTGATCAATGGACTTTGTTATACTCAATGAGGGACTTTTGTTATATTCGATGAGGAGGATTTGTTATACTCGATCAGGGGACTTTGCTATACTCGACCAGGGGCCTTTGTTATACTCGCTCACCGGACTTTGTTATACTCGATAAGGGGACTTTGCAATACTCGATAAGGGGAATTTATTATACTCGATAAGGGGACTTTGTTAGACTTGAACAGGGGACTTTGTTATACTCGACCAAGGGACTTTGTTATACTCGATTAGGCGGCTTAGTTATACTCGATCAGGTGACTTTGTTATACTCGATGAGGGGCTTTTCTTATACTTGATCAGGGGCCTTTGTTATACTAGATCAGTGGACTTTGTTATACTCGATTAGGGGCCTTTTTTGGACTCGATCAGGGGCCTTTGTTATACTCGATCAGGTGACTTTCTTATACCCGATCAAGGGACTTTCTTATACTCGAGCAGGGGGCTTTGTTATACTCGATGATGGGACTTTGTTATATTTGATGAGGAGTATTTGTTATACTCGATCAGGGGACTTTGCTATACTCGACCAGGGGACTTTGCTATACTCGACCAGGGGACTTTTTTATACCTGACCAATGGACTTTGTTATACTAGATGAGAGGCCTTTGTTATACTTGATCAATGGACTTTGTTATACTCAATGAGGGACTTTTGTTATACTCGATCAGGGGACTTTTTTATACTCGACCAGAGGACTTTGTTATACTCGATCAGATGATATGTTATACTCGATCACTGGACTTTGTTATACTCGATTAGGGGCCGTTGTTTTACTCGATGAGGGGGCTTTGTTATATTCGGCCAGGGGACTTTTTTATACTTGATCAGGGAACTTTGTTATAGTCAACCAGGGTACTTTTTCAAAATTAAACAGGGGACTTTGTCATACTCGATCAGGGGAATTTTGTTATACTCGATCAGGGGATATGTTATATTCGATCACTTTGTTATACTCAACCAGAGGACTTTGTTATACTCGATCAGGGGACTTTGTTATACTCGATCTGGGGACTTTGTTATCCTCGATCAGGGGACTTTGTTATACTCCGCCAGGGAACTTTGTTATACTCGATCAGGGGACTTTGTTATAATCGATCTGGGGACTTTGTTATACTCGACCAGGGGACTTTCTTATACTTGACTAATGGACTTTGTTATACTCAATGATGGGCCTTTGTTATACTCGATCAGGTGACTTTCTTATACTCGACCAGGGGACTTTGTTATATGTGATGTGGGGACTTTTTATACTCGATCAGGGGACTTGTTATACTCAACCAGAGGACTTTGCTATACTCGATCAGGGGACTTTGTTATACTCAATCCGGGGACTTTGTTATACTCGATGAGGGGCCTTTGTTATACTCGATGAGGGGGCTTTGTGTTACTCGACCAGGGGACTTTGTTATACTCGACCAGGGGACTTTGTTATACTCGATCAGGGGACTTTGTTATATTCGATCAAGGGACTTTTGTTTTCTCGATCAGGGGACTTTGTTATACTTGACGAGGGCCTTTGTTATACTCGATCACCGGACTTTGTTATACTCGATAAGGGGACTTTGTTATACTCGATAAGGGGAATTTGTTATACGCGATAAGGGGACTTTGTTAGACTCGAACAGGGGACTTTGTTATACTCGACCAGGGGACTTTGTTATACTCGATTAGGCGGATTTGTTATACTCGATGAGGGGACTTTGTTATACTCGATGAGGGGCCTTTGTTATACTCGATCTGGGGCCTTTGTTATACTAGATCAGGGGACTTTGTTATACTTGACCAATGGACTTTGTTATACTCGATGAGGGTCCTTTGTTATACTCGGTCTGGGGACTTTGTTATACTCGAGCAGGGGACTTTGTTATACTCCATCAGGGGACTTTTTTATACTCGACCAGAAGACTTTGTTATACTCGATTAGGGGACTTTGTTATACTCGACCAGGGGACTTTCTTATACTTGAACAATGGATTTTGTTATACTCAATGAGGGGCCTTTGTTATACTCGATGAGGGGACTTTGTTATACTCGACCAGTGGACTTTTTTATTCTCGACCAGAGTACTTTGTTATACTCGATCAGGGGACTTTTTTATACTTGACCAATGGACTTTGTTATACTCAATGAGGGGCCTTTGTTATACTCGATCAGGGGACTTTGTTATACTCGACCAGGGGGCTTTGTTATATACGATCAGGGGACTTTTTTATACTCCATCAGGGACTTTGTTATACTCAACCAGAGGACTTTGTCATACTCGACCAGGGGACTTTGTTATATACGATCAGGGGACTTTTTTATACTCCATCAGGGACTTTGTTATACTCAACCAGAGGACTTTGTTATACTCGATCAGGGGACTTTGTTTTACTCAATCAGGGGACTTTGTTTTACTCGATTAGAGACCTTTGTTATACTCGATCATTGGACTTTGTTATACTCGACAAGGGGACTTTTTTATAATTAATCAGGGGTCTTTGTCATACTCGATCAGTGGACTTTCCTATATTTGACCAATGGACTTTGCTATACTCGATGTGGGACTTTTGTTATACTCGATCAGGGGACTTTGTTATACTCGACCAGGGGACTTTGTTATACTCGATCAGGGGACTTTGTAATACTCGATCAGAGGACTTTGTTATACTCGACCCGGGGCCTTTGTTATACTCGATGAGAAAACTTTGTTATACTCGACCCGGGGACTTTGTTATACTCCACCAGGGACTTTGTTATACTCGATCAGGGGATATGTTATACTCGATCAGGGGACTTTGTTATGCTCGGTTCAGAGGTCTTTGTTATACTCGTCCGGTGGACTTTGTTATAATAGGATCAGGGGACTTTGTTATACTCGAGCAGGGGATTTTGTCTTACTCGATGAGGGCCCTTTGTTATACTCGACCAGGGGACTTTGTTATAATCGATCAGGGGACTTTGTTATGCTCGATCTGGGGACTTTGTTATACTGCGCCAGGAAACGTTGTTATCCTCGATGAGGGGATACGTTATACTCGATCAGGGGACTTTGTTATACTGGACCAGGAGACTTTGTTATACTCGATCAGGGGACTTTGTTATATTCGACCAGAGGCCTTTGTTATACTTGGTCAGGGGACTTTGTTATGCTCGATCTGGGGACTTTGTTATACTGGGTCAGGAAACGTTGTAATACTCGATCAGGGGATATGTTATACTCGATCAGGGGACTTTGTTATACTGGACCAGGGGGTCTTTGTTATACTCGTCCAGGGGGCTTTGTTATATTAGGATCAGGGGACTTTGTTATTCTCGACCAGGGAACTTTGTTATACTGGGCCTGGAGACTTTGTTATACTCGATCAGGGGATATGTTAGACTCGATCATGGGACTTTTTTATACTGGACCAGAGGACTTTGTTATACTCGATCAGGGGACTTTGTAATACTCGATCAGAGGACTTTGTTATACTCGACCCGGGGCCTTTGTTATACTCGATGAGAAAACTTTGTTATACTCGATCAGGGGACTTTGTTATACTGGACCAGGGGGTCTTTGTTATACTCGTCCAGGGGGCTTTGTTATATTTGGATCAGGGGACTTTGTTATTGTCGACCAGGGAACTTTGTTATACTGGGCCTGGAGACTTTGTTATACTCGATCAGGGGATATGTTAGACTCGATCATGGGACTTTTTTATACTGGACCAGGGGACTTTGTTATACTCGATCAGCGGACTTTGTTATACTCGGTCTGGGGACTTTGTTATAGTCGATCAGGGGACTTTATTATGCTCAATCTGTGGACTTTGTTATACTGGGCCTGGAGACTTTGTTATACTCGATCAGGGGATATGTTAGACTCGATCATGGGACTTTGTTATATTGGACCAGGGGACTTTGTTATACTCGATCAAGGGACTTTGTTATACTCGTCTAGGGGGCTTTTTATACACGATCAGGGGACTTTGTAATACTCGATCAGGGGACTTAGTCCTACTCGAACAGGCTCCTTTGCTATTCTCGATCAGGGGACTTTGTTATAATCGATCAGGGGACATTGTTATGCTCGATATGGGGACTTTTTTATACTGGGCCAGGGGACTTTTCTGTACTTGATCAGGGGACTTTGTTATACTGGAACAGGGGACTTTTTTATACCCGATCAGGGGACTTTGTTATACTCGATCAGGGGACTTTGTTATACTCGATAAGGGGACTTTGTTATACTCGATAAGAGGAATTTGTTATACTCGATCAGGTGACTTTATCTTACTCGATCAGGGCCCTTTGCTATAGTCGACCAGGGGACTTTGTTATAATCGATCAGGGGACTTTGTTTATACTAGTATCAGGGGACTTTGTTATACTGGACCAGAGGACATTGTTATACTCGATCAGAGGACTTTGTTATTCTCGACTAGGGGACTTTGTTATACTCAGTCAGGGACTTTGTTATTATCGACCATGGGACTTTGTTATGCTCGATATGGGACTTTGTTATGCTGGGCCAGGAGACTTTGTTATACTCGATCAGGGGATATGTTATACTCGACCAGGGGACTTTGTTATACTGGACTCAGGGGACTTGTTATACTCGATCAGGGGACTTTGTCTTACTCGATCAGGGCCCTTTGCTATACTCGACCAGGGGACTTTGTTATAATCGATCAGGGGACTTTGTTATGCTCGATATGGGGACTTTGTTATACTGGGCCAGGGGACTTTTTTATGCTCGATCAGGGGACTTTGTTATACTCGATCAAGGGACTTTTGTTATACTCGATCAGGGGACATTGTTATACTCGACCAGGAGCCTTTGTTATACTCGATCACCGGACTTTGTTATACTCGATAAGGGGTCTTTGTAATACTCGATAAGGGGAATTTGTTATACTCGATAAGGGGACTTTGTTAGACTCGAACAGGGGACTTTGTTATACTCGACCAGGGGACTTTGTTATACTCGATTAGGCGGCTTAGTTATACTCGATCAGGTGACTTTGTTATACTCGATGAGGGGCTTTTCTTATACTTGATCAGGGGCCTTTGTTATACTAGATCAGTGGACTTTGTTATACTCGATTAGGGGCCTTTTTTGGGCTCGATCAGGGGCCTTTGTTATACTTGATCAGGGGACTTTCTTATACCCGATCAAGGGACTTTCTTATACTCGAGCAGGGGACTTTGTTATACTCGATGATGGGACTTTGTTATATTCGATGAGGAGGCTTTGTTATACTCGATCAGGGGACTTTGCTATTCTCGACCAGGGGACTTTGTTTTACTCAATCAGGGGACTTTGTTTTACTCGATTAGAGACCTTTGTTATACTCGATCAGGGGACTTTGTTATACTCGACAAGGGGACTTTTTTATAATTAATCAGGGGTCTTTGTCATACTCAATCAGTGGACTTTCCTATATTTGACCAATGGACTTTGCTATACTCGATGTGGGACTTTTCTTATACTCGATCAGGGGACTTTGTTATACTCGACCAGGGGACTTTATTATACTCGATCAGGGACTTTGTTATACTCGAGCAGAGGACTTTGGTATATTCGATAAGGGGATATGTTACACTCGATCAGGGGACTTTGTTATACTTGATTAGGGGACTTTGTTATTCTCGATCAGGGGACTTTGTAATACTCGATCAGAGGACTTTGTTATACTCGACCCGGGGCCTTTGTTATACTCGATTAGAAGACTTTGTTATACTCGACCCGGGGACTTTGTTATGCTCCACCAGGGACTTTGTTATACTCGATCAGGGGATATGTTATACTCGATCAGGGGACTTTGTTATGCTCGGTTCAGGGGTCTTTGTTATACTCGTCCGGTGGGCTTTGTTATAATAGGATCAGGGGACTTTGTTATACTCGATCAGGAGACTTTGTCTTACTCGATGAGGGCCTTTTGTTATACTCGACCAGGGGACTTTGTTATAATCGATCAGGGGACTTTGTTATGCTCGATCTGGGGACTTTGTTATACTGCGCCAGGAAACGTTGTTATCCTCGATGAGGGGATACGTTATACTCGATCAGGGGACTTTGTTATACTGGACCGGGAGACTTTGTTATACTCGATCAGGGGACTTTGTTATATTCGACCAGAGGCCTTTGTTATACTCGGTCAGGTGACTTTGTTATGCTCGATCTGGGGACTTTGTTATACTGGGTCAGGAAACGTTGTTATACTCGATCAGGGGATATGTTATACTCGATCAGGGGACTTTGTTATACTGGACCAGGGTTTTTTTTGTTATACTCGTCCAGGGGGCTTTGTTATATTTGGATCAGGGGACTTTGTTATTCTCGACCAGGGAACTTTGTTATACTCGACCAGAGGCCTTTGTTATACTCGGTCTGGGGACTTTGTTATAGTCGATCAGGGGACTTTATTATGCTCAATTTGGGGACTTTGTTATACTGGGCCTGGAGACTTTGTTATACTCGATCAGGGTATATGTTATACTCGATCATGGGACTTTGTTATACTGGACCAGGGGACTTTGTTATACTCGATCAGGGGACTTTGTTATACTCGTCTAGGGGGCTTTTTTATACACGATCAGGGGACTTTGTAATACGCGATCAGGGGACTTTGTTATATTCGACCAGAGGCCTTTGTTATACTCGGTCAGGGGACTTTGTTATGCTCGATCTGGGGACTTTGTTATACTGGGTCAGGAAACGTTGTTATACTCGATCAGGGGATATGTTATACTCGATCAGGGGACTTTGTTATACTGGACCAGGGGGTTTTTGTTATACTCGTCCAGGGGGCTTTGTTATATTAGGATCAGGGGACTTTGTTATTCTCGACCAGGGAACTTTGTTATACTCGACCAGAGGCCTTTGTTATACTCGGTCTGGGGACTTTGTTATAGTCGATCAGGGGACTTTATTATGCTCAATCTGGGGACTTTGTTATACTGGGCCTGGAGACTTTGTTATACTCGATCAGGGGATATGTTATACTCGATCATGGGACTTTGTTATACTGGACCAGGGGACTTTGTTATACTCGATCAGGGGACTTTGTTATACTCGTCTAGGGGGCTTTTTTATACACGATCAGGGGACTTTGTAATACTCGATCAGGGGACTTAGTCCTACTCGAACAGGCCCCTTTGCTATTCTCGACCAGGGGACTTTGTTATAATCGATCAGGGGACATTGTTATGCTCGATATGGGGACTTTTTTATACTGGGCCAGGGGACTTTTCTGTACTTGATCAGGGGACTTTGTTATACTGGACCAGGGGAATTTTTTATACCCGATCAGGGGACTTTGTTATACTCGATCAGGGGACTTTGTTATACTCGATAAGGGGACTTTGTTATACTCGATAAGAGGAATTTGTTATACTCGATCAGGGGACTTTGTCTTACTCGATCAGGGCCCTTTGCTATACTCGACCAGGGGACTTTGTTATAATCGATCAGGGGACTTTGTTATGCTCGATATGGGAACTTTGTTATACTGGGCCAGGGTACTTTTTTATACTCGATCAGGGGACTTTGTTATACTAGTATCAGGGGACTTTGTTATACTGGACCAGGGGACATTGTTATACTCGATCAGGGGACTTTGTTATTCTCGACTAGGGGACTTTGTTATACTCAGTCAGGGACTTTGTTATTATCGATCAGGGGACTTTGTTATGCTCGATTTGGGGACTTTGTTATGCTGGGCCAGGAGACTTTGTTATACTCGATCAGGGGATATGTTATACTCGACCAGGGGACTTTGTTATACTGGACCAGGGGACATTGTTATACTCGATCAGGGGACTTTGTTATTCTCGATCAGGGGACTTTGTTATACTCGTCCAGGGGGCTTTGTTATACTCGATCAGGGGACTTTCTTATACTCGATCAGGGGACTTTGTCTTACTCGATCAGGGCCCTTTGCTATACTCGACCAGGGGACTTTGTTATAATCGATCAGGGGACTTTGTTATGCTCGATATGGGGACTTTGTTATACTGGGCCAGGGGACTTTTTTATGCTCGATCAGGAGACTTTGTTATACTCGATCAAGGGACTTTTGTTATACTCGATCAGGGGACATTGTTATACTCGACCAGGGGCCTTTGTTATACTCGATCACCGGACTTTGTTATACTCGATAAGGGGTCTTTGTAATACTCGATAGGGGGAATTTGTTATACTCGATAAGGGGACTTTGTTAGACTCGAACAGGGGACTTTGTTATACTCGACCAGGGGACTTTGTTATACTCGATTAGGCGGCTTAGTTATACTCGATCAGGTGACTTTGTTATACTCGATGAGGGGCTTTTCTTATACTTGATCAGGGGCCTTTGTTATACTAGATCAGTGGACTTTGTTATACTCGATTTGGGGCCTTTTTTGGACTCGATCAGGGGCCTTTGTTATACTTGATCAGGGGAATTTCTTATACCCGATCAAGGGACTTTCTTATACTCGAGCAGGGGGCTTTGTTATGCTCGATGATGGGACTTTGTTATATTCGATGAAGAGGCTTTGTTATACTCTACCAGGGGACTTTGCTATACTCGACCAGGGGACTTTGTTATACTCGATCAGGGGACTTGCTATATTCGTCCAGGGGACTTTTTTATACCTGACCAATGGACTTTGTTATACTAGATGAGAGGCCTTTGTTATACTTGATCAATGGACTTTGTTATACTCAATGAGGGACCTTTGTTATACTCGATCAGGGGACTTTTTTATACTCGACCATAAGACTTTGTTATACTCGATCAGGGGATATGTTATACTCGATCACTGGACTTTGTTATACTCGATTAGGGGCCTTTGTTTTACTCGATGAGGGGGCTTTGTTATATTCGACCAGGGGACTTTTTTATACTCGATCAGGGAACTTTGTTATACTCAACCAGGGGACTTTTTCAAAATTAAACAGGGGACTTTGTCATACTCGATCAGGGGAATTTTGTTATACTCAACCAGGGGACTTTTTCAAAATTAAACAGGGGACTTTGTTATACTCGTTTAGGCGGCTTAGTTATACTCGATCAGGTGACTTTGTTATACTCGATGAGGGGCTTTTCTTATACTTAATTAGGGGCCTTTGTTATACTAGATCAGTGGACTTTGTTATACTCGATTAGGGTTTTTTTTTACTCGATCAGGGGCCTTTGTTATACTCGATCAGGGGACTTTCTTATACCCGATCAAGGGACTTTCTTATGCTCGAGCAGGGGGCTTTGTTATACTCGATGATGGGATTTTTGTTATATTCGATGAGGAGGATTAGTTATACTCGATCAGGGGACTTTGCTATACTCGACCAGGGGCCTTTGTTATACTCGATCACCGGACTTTGTTATACTCGATAAGGGGTCTTTGCAATACTCGATAAGGGGAATTTGTTATACTCGATAAGGGGACTTTGTTAGACTCGAACAGGGGACTTTGTTATACTCGACCAGGGGACTTTGTTATACTCGATTAGGCGGCTTAGTTATACTCGATCAGGTGACTTTGTTATACTCGATGAGGGGCTTTTCTTATACTTGATCAGGGGCCTTTGTTATACTAGATCAGTGGACTTTGTTATACTCGATTAGGGGCCTTTTTTGGACTCGATCAGGGGCCTTTGTTATACTCGATCAGGTGACTTTCTTATACCCGATCAAGGGACTTTCTTATACTCGAGCAGGGGGCTTTGTTATACTCGATGATGGGACTTTGTTATATTCGATGAGGAGGATTTGTTATACTCGATCAGGGGACTTTGCTATACTCGACCAGGGGACTTTGCTATACTCGACCAGGGGACTTTTTTATACCTGACCAATGGACTTTGTTATACTAGATGAGAGGCCTTTGTTATACTTGATCAATGGACTTTTTTATACTCAATGAGGGACCTTTGTTATACTCGATCAGGGGACTTTTTTATACTCGACCAGAGGACTTTGTTATACTCGATCAGGGGATATGTTATACTCGATCACTGGACTTTGTTATACTCGATTAGGGGCCGTTGTTTTACTCGATGAGGGGGCTTTGTTGTATTCGACCAGGGGACTTTTTTATACTTGATCAGGGAACTTTGTTATAGTCAACCAGGGGACTTTTTCAAAATTAAACAGGGGACTTTGTCATACTCGATCAGGGGAATTTTGTTATACTCGATCAGGGGATATGTTATATTCGATCAGGGGACTTTGTTATACTCAACCAGAGGACTTTGTTATCCTCGATCAGGGGACTTTGTTATACTCCGCCAGGGAACTTTGTTATACTCGATCAGGGGACTTTGTTATACTCGATCTGGGTACTTTGTTATACTCGACCAGGGGACTTTCTTATACTTGACCAATGGACTTTGTTATACTCAATGAGGGGCCTTTGTTATACTCGATCAGGTGACTTTCTTATACTCGACCAGGGGACTTTGTTATATGTGATGTGGGGACTTTTTTATACTCGATCAGGGGACTTGTTATACTCAACCAGAGGACTTTGCTATACTCGATCAGGGGACTTTGTTATACTCAATCCGGGGACTTTGTTATACTCGATGAGGGGCCTTTGTTATACTCGATGAGGGGGCTTTGTGATACTCGACCAGGGGACTTTGTTATACTCGACCAGGGGACTTTGTTATACTCGATCAGGGGACTTTGTTATATTCGATCAAGGGACTTTTGTTTTCTCGATCAGGGGACTTTGTTATACTCAACGAGGGGCGTTTCTTATACTCGATCACCGGACTTTGTTATACTCGATAAGGGGACTTTGTTATACTCGATAAGGGGAATTTGTTATACGCGATAAGGGGACTTTGTTAGACTCGAACAGGGGACTTTGTTATACTCGACCAGGAGACTTTGTTATACTCGATTAGGCGGCTTTGTTATACTCGATGAGGGGACTTTGTTATACTCGATGAGAGGCCTTTGTTATACTCGATCTGGGGCCTTTGTTATACTAGATCAGGGGACTTTGTTATACTTGACCAATGGACTTTGTTATACTCGATGAGGGTCCTTTGTCATACTCGGTCTGGGGACTTTGTTATACTCGAGCAGGGGACTTTGTTATACTCGATTAGGGGACTTTGTTATACTCGACCAGGGGACTTTCTTATACTTGACTAATGGATTTTGTTATACTCAATGAGGGGCCTTTGTAATACTCGATCAGGGTCTTTGTTATATTGGACCAGGGGACTTTGTTATACTCGATCAGGGACTTTGTTATACTCGATCAGGGGACTTTGTTATACTTGTCCTGGTGGCTTTGTTATACTCGATCAGGGGACTTTGTTATACTCGATTAGGGACTTTTTTATACTCGACAAGGGGACTTTTTTATACTATACCAATGGACTTTGTTATACTCGATGAGGGGCCTTTGTTATACTCGATCTGGGGACTTTGTTATACTCGACCAGGGGACTTTGTTATATGCGATCAGGGGACCTTTTATACTCGATCAGGGGACTTTGTTAGACTCAACCAGAGGACTTTGCTATACTCGATCAGTGGACTTTGTTATACTCAATCAGGGGACTTTGTTATACTCGATGAGTGGGCTTTGTTATACTCGATGAGGGGGCTTTGTTATACTCGATGAGGGATATGTTATACTCGATCAGGTTCTTTGTTATATTGGGACCAGGGGACCTTGTTATACTCGATCAGGGACTTTGTTATACTTCCGGATCAGGGGACTTTTGTTATACTCGTCCAGGGGCTCTCGATCAGGGGACTTTGTTATACTCGATCAGGGACTTTGTTATACTCGATAGAGGACTTTGGTATATTCGATCAGGGGATATGTTATACTCGATCAGGGACTTTGTTATACTTGATTAGGGGACTTTGTTATACTCGATCAGGGGACATTGTTATACTCGACCAGGGGCCTTTGTTATACTCGATCACCGGACTTTGTTATACTCGATAAGGGGTCTTTGTTATACTCGATAAGGGGAATTTGTTATACTCGATAAGGGGACTTTGTTAGACTCGAACAGGGGACTTTGTTATACTCGACCAGGGGACTTTGTTATACTCGATTAGGCAGCTTAGTTATACTCGATCAGGTGACTTTGTTATACTCGATGAGGGGCTTTTCTTATACTTGATCAGGGGCCTTTGTTATAATAGATCAGTGAACTTTGTTATACTAGATTAGGGGCCTTTTTTGACTCGATCAGAGGCCTTTGTTATACTCGATCAGGGGACTTTCTTATACCCGATCAAGGGACTTTTTTATACTCGAGCAGGGGGCTTTGTTATACTCGTTGATGGGACTTTGTTATATTCGATGAGGAGGATTTGTTATACTCGATCAGGGGACTTTGCTATACTCGACCAGGGGACTTTGAAATACTCGACCAGGGGACTTTTTTAAACCTGACCAATGGACTTTGTTATACTAGATGAGAGGCCTTTGTTATACTTGATCAATGGACTTTGTTATACTCAATGAGGGACCTTTGTTATACTTGATCAGGGGACTTTTTTATACTCGACCAGAGGACTTTGTTATACTCGATCAGGGGATATGTTATACTCGATCACTGGACTTGTTATTCTCGATTAGGGGCCGTTGTTTTACTCGATGAGGGGGCTTTGTTATATTCGACCAGGGGTCTTTTTTATACTTGATCAGCGAACTTTGTTATACTCAACCAGGGGACTTTTTCAAAATTAAACAGGGGACTTTGTCATACTCGATCAGGGGAATTTTGTTATACTCGATCAGGGGATATGTTATATTCGATCAGGGGACTTTGTTATACTCAACCAGAGGACTTTGTTATACTCGATCAGGGGACTTTGTTATACTCGATCAGGGGACTTTGTTATACTCGATCAGGGGACTTTGTTATACTCAATCACGGGACTTTGTTATGCTCGATCCTGGGACTTTGTTATACTCAACCAGAGGACATTGATATACTCGATCAGGGGACTTTGTTATACTCAATCAGGGGACTTTGTTATACTCGATCAGGGGACGTTGTTATACTCGATCAGGGGACTTTGTTATACTCAATCAGGGGACTTTGTTATACCAACCAGAGGACTTTTGTGATACCGATCAGGGGACTTTGTTATACTCTTTATCAGGTGACTTTGTTATACCGATCATGGGACTTTTGTTATACTCAATCAGGGACTTTTTGTTATACTCAATCAGGGACTTTTGTTATACTCGATCAGGAGACTTTGTTATACTCAACCAGAGGACTTTTGTTATATTCCGATCATGGACCTTTGTTATACTCGATCAGGGACTTGTTATGCCTGATCAGGGACTTGTTATACTCAATCAGGGACTTCGGTTATGCTCGATCAGGGACTTGTTATACTCAACCAGAGGACTTTTGTTATACTCTCTCGGATCAGGGACTTTGTTATACTCAATCAGGGACTTTGTTATACTCGACCAGGGGACTTTCTTATACTTGACCAATGGACTTTGTTATACTCAATGAGGGGCCTTTGTTATACTCGATCAGGTGACTTTCTTATACTCGACCAGGGGACTTTGTTATATGCGATCAGGGGACTTTTTTATACTCGATCAGGGGTCTTTGTTATACTCAACCAGAGGACTTTGCTATACTCGATCAGGGGACTTTGTTATACTCAATCCGGGGACTTTGTTATACTCGATGAGGGGCCTTTGTTATACTCGATGAGGGGGCTTTGTGATACTCGACCAGGGGACTTTGTTATACTCGACCAGGGGACTTTATTATACTCGATCAGGGGACTTTGTTATACTCGGATCTGGGGACTTTGTTATCCCTCGATCAGGGACTTGGCGGTACTCCTCAGGAACTTTGTTATACTCGATCAGGGGACTTGTTATACTCTGGATCTGGGGACTTTATATACCTTTACCAGGGGACTCTTCTTATACTCTGGACCAATGGACTTGTTATACTCAATGAGGGCCTTGTTATACTCGATCAGGTGACTTTCTTATACTCGACCAGGGGACTTTGTTATATGTGATGTGGGGACTTTTTATACTCGATCAGGGGACTTGTTATACTCAACCAGAGGACTTTGTTATACTCGATGAGGGGCCTTTGTTATACTTGATGAGGGGGCTTTGTGATACTCGACCAGGGGACTTTGTTATACTCGACCAGGGGACTTTATTATACTCGATCAGGGGACTTTGTTATACTCGACAAGGGGCCTTTGTTATATTCGATCACCGGACTTTGTTATACTCGATAAGGGGACTTTGTTATACTCGATAAGGGGAATTTGTTATACTCGATTAGGCGGCTTTGTTATACTCGATGAGGGGACTTTGTTATACTCGATGAGAGGCCTTTGTTATACTCGGGTTGGGAACTTTGTTATACTCGAGGAGGGGACTTTTTTATACTCGACCAGAGGACTTTGTTATACTCGATTCGGGGACTTTGTTATACTCGACCAGGGGACTTTCTTATACTTGACTAATGGATTTTGTTATACTCAATGAGGGGCCTTTGTTATACTCGATCAGGGGACTTTGTTATACTCGACCAGTGGACTTTGTTATATGTGATCAGGGGACTTTTTTATATTCGATGAGGGGGCTTTGTTATACTCGACAAGGGGACTTTGTTATACTTGATTAGGGGACTTTGTTATACTCGATCAGGGGACTTTGTTATACTCAATTAGGGGACTTTGTTATACTCGAATAGGGGCCTTTATTATACTCGATGAGGGGGCTTTGTTATACTCAACCAGGGGACTTTACTATGCTCGAGCAGAGGACTTTGGTATATTCGATCAGGGGATATGTTATACTCGATCAGGGGACTTTGTTATACTTGATTAGGGGACTGTATTATACTCGATCAGGGGACTTTGTAATACTCGATGAGAGACTTTGTTATACCAGACCAGGGGCCTTTGTTATACTCGATTAGAAAACTTTGTTATACTCGACCAGGGGACTTTGCTATACTCCACCAGGGACTTTGTTATACTCGATCAGGGGATATGTTATACTCGATCAGGGGACTTTGTTATACTCGGTTCAGGGGTCTTTGTTATACTCGTCCAGTGGGCTTTGTTATACTAGGATCAGGGTACTTTGTTATACACGATCAAGGGACTTTGTCTTACTCGATGAGGGCCCTTTGTTATACTCGACCAGGGGACTTTGTTATAATCGATCAGGGGACTTTGTTATGCTCGATCTGGGTACTTAGTTATACTGCGCCAGGAGACGTTGTTATACTCGATGAGGGGATATGTTATACTCGATCAGGGTCTTTGTTATATTGGACCAGGGGACCTTGTTATACTCGATCAGGGACTTTCTTATACTCGATCAGGGGACTTTGTTATACTCGTCCAGGGGACTTTGTTATACTCGGTTCAGGGGTCTTTGTTATACTCGTCCAGTGGGCTTTGTTATACTAGGATCAGGGGACTTTGTTATACTCGATCAAGGGACTTTGTCTTACTCGATGAGGGCCCTTTGTTATACTCGACCAGGGGACTTTGTTATAATCGATCAGGGGACTTTGTTATGCTCGATCTGGGTACATAGTTATACTGCGCCAGGAGACGTTGTTATACTCGATGAGGTGATATGTTATACTCGATCAGGGTCTTTGTTATATTGGACCAGGGGACTTTGTTATACTCGATCAGGGACTTTGTTATACTCGATCAGGGGACTTTGTTATACTTGTCCTGGTGGCTTTGTTTTACTCGATCAGGGGACTTTGTTATACTCGATTAGGGACTTTGTTATACTCGACAAGGGGACTTTTTTATACTATACCAATGGACTTTGTTATACTCGATGAGGGGCCTTTGTTATACTCGATCTGGGGACTTTGTTATACTCGACCAGGGGACTTTGTTATATGCGATCAGGGGACCTTTTATACTCGATCAGGGGACTTTGTTAGACTCAACCAGAGGACTTTGCTATACTCGATCAGTGGACTTTGTTATACTCAATCAGGGGACTTTGTTATACTCGATGAGTGGGCTTTGTTATACTCGATGAGGGGGCTTTGTTATACTCGACCAGGGGACTTTGTTATACTCGACCAGGGGACTTTGTTATACTCGATCAGGGGAATTTGTTTTACACAATCAGGGGGCTTTGTTATACTCAATGAGGGGATATGTTATACTCGATCAGGGTCTTTGTTATATTGGACCAGGAGACTTTGTTATACTCGATCAGGGACTTTGTTATACTCGATCAGGGGACTTTGTTATACTCGTCCACTTTGTTATACTCGATCAGGGGACTTTGTTATACTCGATCAGGGGACTTTGTTATACTCGAGCAGAGGACTTTGGTATATTCGATCAGGGGATATGTTATACTCGATCAGGGGACTTTGTTATACTTGATTAGGGGACTTTGTTATACTCGATCAGGGGACATTGTTATACTCGACCAGGGGCCTTTGTTATACTCGATCACCGGACTTTGTTATACTCGATAAGGGGTCTTTGTAATCCTCGATAAGGGGAATTTGTTATACTCGATAAGGGGACTTTGTTAGGCTCGAACAGGGGACTTTGTTATACTCGACCAGGGGACTTTGTTATACTCGATTAGGCGGCTTAGTTATACTCGATCAGGTGACTTTGTTATACTCGATGAGGGCTTTTCTTATACTTGATCAGGGGCCTTTGTTATACTAGATCAGTGGACTTTGTTATACTCGATTAGGGTTTTTTTTGACTCGATCAGGGGCTTTTGTTATACTCGATCAGGGGACTTTCTTATACCCGATCAAGGGACTTTCATTATACTCGAGCAGGGGGCTTTGTTATATTCGATGATGGGACTTTGTTATATTCGATGAGGAGGATTTGTTATACTCGATCAGGGGACTTTGCTATACTCGACCAGGGGACTTTGCTATACTCGACCAGGGGACTTTTTTATACCTGACCAATGGACTTTGTTATACTAGATGAGAGGCCTTTGTTATACTTGATCAATGGACTTTGTTATACTCAATGAGGGACCTTTGTTATACTCGATCAGGGGACTTTTTTATACTCAACCAGAGGAATTTGTTATACTCGATCAGGGGATATGTTATACTCGATCACTGGACTTGTTATACTCGATTAGGGGCCGTTGTTTTACTCGATGAGGTGGCTTTGTTATATTCGACCAGTGGTCTTTTTTATACTTGATCAGCGAACTTTGTTATACTCAACCAGGGGACTTTTTCAAAATTAAACAGGGGACTTTGTCATACTTGATCAGGGGAATTTTGTTATACTCGATCAGGGGATATGTTATATTCGATCAAGGGACTTTGTTATACTCAACCAGAGGACTTTGTTATACTCGATCAGGGGACTTTGTTATACTCGATCAGGGGACTTTGTTATTCTCGATCAGGGGACTTTGTTATACTCAATCACGGGACTTTGTTATGCTCGATTAGGGGACTTTGTTATACTCAACCAGAGGACATTGTTATACTCGATCAGGGGACTTTGTTATACTCAATCAGGGACTTTGTTATACTCAACCAGAGACTTCAGGATACTCGATCAGGGACTTTTGTTATACTCGATCAGGGACTTTGTTATACTCGATCATGGACTTTTGTTATACTCAATCAGGGACTTTGTTATACTCAATCAGGGGACTTTTGTTATACTCGATCAGGGACTTGTTATACTCAACCAGAGGACTTTTGTTATACTCGATCATGGGACTTGTTATACCGATCAGGGGACTTTTGTTATACTCGACCAGGGGACTTTGTTATACTCGATTAGGGAACTTTGTTATACTCGACCAGGGGACTTTTTTATACTCGACCAGAGGACTTTGTTATCCACAATCAGGGAATATGTTATACTTGATCAAGGGACTTTGTTATACTCGATTAGGGGACTTTGTTATACTCGACCAGGGGACTTTGTTATACTCGATCAGGGGACTTTTTTATACTCGACCAGAGGACTTTGTTATACTGACCAGGGTACTTGTTATAATTTCGATCAAAGGAATTTTTTATACCGATCTGGGGACTTTTGTTATACTCGACCAGGGGACTTTCTTATACTTGACCAATGGACTTTGTTATACTCAATGAGGGGCCTTTGTTATACTCGATCAGGTGACTTTCCTATACTCGACCAGGGGACTTTGTTATATGCGATCAGGGGACTTTTTTATACTCGATCAGGGGTCTTTGTTATACTCAACCAGAGGACTTTGCTATACTCGATCAGGGGACTTTGTTATACTCAATCCGGGGACTTTGTTATACTCGATGAGGGCCTTTTGTTATACTCGATGAGGGGGCTTTTGTGGATACTCGACCAGACTTTGTTATACTCTGACCAGGGACTTTGTTATACTCGATCAGGGGACTTTGTTATACTCGATCTGGGGACTTTGTTATACTCGACCAGGGGACTTTCTTATACTTGACCAATGGACTTTGTTATACTCAATGAGGGGCCTTTGTTATACTCGATCAGGTGACTCTCTTATACTCGACCAGGGGACTTTGTTATATGTGATCAGGGGACTTTTTTATACTCGATCAGGGGACTTGTTATACTCAACCAGAGGACTTTGCTATACTCGATCAGGGGACTTTGTTATACTCGATCAGGGGACTTTGTTATACTCGACCAGAGAACTTTGTTATACTCGATAAGGGGAATTTGTTATACGCGATAAGGGGACTTTGTTAGACTCGAACAGGGACTTTGTTATACTCGATCAGGGGACTTTGTTATACTCGTCCTGGGGGCTTTGTTATACTCGATAAAAGGACTTTGTTATACTCGATTAGGGACTTTGTTATACTCGACAAGGGGACTTTTTTATACTATACCAATGGACTTTGTTATACTCGATGAGGGGCCTTTGTTATACTCGATCTGGGGACTTTGTTATACTCGAGCAGAGGACTTTGGTATATTCGATCAGGGGATATGTTATACTTGATCAGGGGACTTTGTTATACTTGATTAGGGGACTTTGTTATACTCGATCAGGGGACATGGTTATACTCGAGAAGGGGCCTTTGTTATACTCGATCACCGGACTTTGTTATACTCGATAAGGGGTCTTTATAATCCTCGATAAGGGGAATTTGTTATACTCGATAAGGGGACTTTGTTAGGCTCGAACAGGGGACTTTGTTATACTCGACCAGGGGACTTTGTTATACTCGATTAGGCGGCTTAGTTATACTCGATCAGGTGACTTTGTTATACTCGATGAGGGCTTTTCTTATACTTGATCAGGGGCCTTTGTTATACTAAATCAGTGGACTTTGTTATACTCGATTAGGTTTTTTTTTGACTCGATCAGGGGCCTTTGTTATACTCGATCAGGGGACTTTCTTATACCCGATCAAGGGACTTTCTTATACTCGAGCAGGGGGCTTTGTTATACTCGATGATGGGACTTTGTTATATTCGATGATGAGGATTTGTTATACTGGATCAGGGACTTTGCTATACTCGACCAAGGGCCTTTGTTATACTCGATCACCGGACTTTGTTATACTCGATAAGGGGTCTTTGCAATACTCGATAAGGGGAATTTGTTATACTCGATAAGGGGACTTTGTTAGACTCGAACAGGGGACTTTGTTATACTCGACCAGGGGACTTTGTTATTCTCGATTAGGCGGCTTAGTTATACTCGATCAGGTGACTTTGTTATACCCGATGAGGGGCTTTTTTTATACTTGATCAGGGGCCTTTGTTATACTAGATCAGTGGACTTTGTTATACTCGATTAGGGGCCTTTTTTGGACTCGATCAGGGGCCTTTGTTATACTCGATCAGGTGACTTTCTTATACCCGATCAAGGGACTTTCTTATACTCGAGCAGGGGGCTTTGTTATACTCGATGATGGGACTTTGTTATATTCGATGAGGAGTATTTGTTATACTCGATCAGGGGACTTTGCTATACTCGACCAGGGGACTTTGCTATACTCGACCAGGGGACTTTTTTATACCTGACCAATGGACTTTGTTATACTAGATGAGAGGCCTTTGTTATACTTGATCAATGGACTTTTTTATACTCAATGAGGGACCTTTGTTATACTCGATAAGGGGACTTTTTTATACTCGACCAGAGGACTTTGTTATACTCGATCAGGGGATATGTTATACTCGATCACTGGACTTTGTTATACTCGATTAGGGGCCGTTGTTTTACTCGATGAGGGGGCTTTGTTATATTCGACCAGGGGACTTTTTTATACTTGATCAGGGAACTTTGTTATAGTCAACCAGGGGACTTTTTCAAAATTCAACAGGGGACTTTGTCATACTCGATCAGGGGAATTTTGTTATACTCGATCAGGGGATATGTTATATTCGATCAGGGGACTTTGTTATACTCAACCAGAGGACTTTGTTATACTCGATCAGGGGACTTTGTTATACTCGATCTGGGGACTTTGTTATCCTCCATCAGGGGACTTTGTTATACTCCGCCAGGGAACTTTGTTATACTCGATCAGGGGACTTTGTTATACTCGATCTGGGGACTTTGTTATACTCGACCAGGGGATTTTCTTATACTTGACCAATGGACTTTGTTTTACTCAATGAGGGGCCTTTGTTATACTCGATCAGGTGACTTTCTTATACTCGACCAGGGGACTTTGTTATATGTGATGTGGGGACTTTTTATACTCGATCAGGGGACTTGTTATACTCAACCAGAGGACTTTGCTATACTCGATCAGGGGACTTTGTTATACTCAATCCGGGGACTTTGTTATACTCGATGAGGGGCCTTTGTTATACTTGATGAGGGGGCTTTGTGATACTCGACCAGGGGACTTTGTTATACTCGACCAGGGGACTTTGTTATACTCGATCAGGGGACTTTGTTATATTCGATCAAGGGACTTTTGTTTTCTCGATCAGGGGACTTTGTTATACTCGACGAGGGACCTTTGTTATATTCGATCACCGGACTTTGTTATACTCGATAAGGGGACTTTGTTATACTCGATAAGGGGAATTTGTTATACGCGATAAGGGGACTTTGTTAGACTCGAACAGGGGACTTTGTTATACTCGACCAGGAGACTTTGTTATACTCGATTAGGCGGCTTTATTATACTCGATGAGGGGACTTTGTTATACTCGATGAGAGGCCTTTGTTATACTCGGTCTGGGGACTTTGTTATACTCGAGCAGGGGACTTTGTTATACTCCATTAGGGGACATTTTTATACTCGACCAGAGGACTTTGTTATACTCGATTAGGGGACTTTCTTATACTCGACCAGGGGACTTTCTTATACTTGACTAATGGATTTTGTTATACTCAATGAGGGGCCTTTGTTATACTCGATCAGGGGACTTTGTTATACTCGACCAGTGGACTTTGTTATATGCGATCAGGGGACTTTTTTATATTCGATGAGGGGGCTTTGTTATACTCGACAAGGGGACTTTGTTATACTTGATTAGGGGACTTTGTTATACTCGATTAGGGGACTTTGTTATACTCAATCAGGTGACTTTGTTATACTCGAATAGGGGCCTTTATTTTACTCGATGAGGGGGCTTTGGTATAGTCGACCAGGGGACTTTGCTATACTCGAGCAGAGGACTTTGGTATATTCGATCAGGGGATATGTTATACCAGACCAGGGGCCTTTGTTATACTCGATTAGAAAACTTTGTTATACTCGACCAGGGGACTTTGCTATACTCCACCAGGGACTTTGTTATACTCGATCAGGGGATATGTTATACTCGATCAGGGGACTTTGTTATACTCGGTTCAGGGGTCTTTGTTATTCTCGTCCAGTGGGCTTTGTTATACTAGGATCAGGGGACTTTGTTATACACGATCAAGGGACTTTGTCTTACTCGATGAGGGCCCTTTGTTATACTCGACCAGGGAACTTTGTTATAATCGATGAGGGGACTTTGTTATGCTCGATCTGGGTACTTAGTTATACTGCGCCAGGAGACGTTGTTATACTCGATGAGGGGATATGTTATACTCGATTAGGGACTTTGTTATACTCGACAAGGGGACTTTTTTATACCTGACCAATGGACTTTGTTATACTAGATCAGAGGCCTTTGTTATACTCGATCAGGGGACTTTCTTATACCCGATCAAGGGACTTTTTTATACTCGAGCAGGGGGCTTTGTTATACTCGATGATGGGACTTTGTTATATTCGATGAGGAGGATTTGTTATACTCGATCAGGGGACTTTGCTATACTCGACCAGGGGACTTTGCTATACTCGACCAGGGGACTTTTTTATACCTGACCAATGGACTTTGTTATACTAGATGAGAGGCCTTTGTTATACTTGATCAATGGACTTTGTTATACTCAATGAGGGACCTTTGTTATACTCGATGAGGGGACTTTTTTATACTCGACCAGAGGACTTTGTTATACTCGATCAGGGGATATGTTATACTCGATCACTGGACTTGTTATACTCGATTAGGGGCCGTTGTTTTACTCGATGAGGGGGCTTTGTTATATTCGACCAGGGGTCTTTTTTATACTTGATCAGCGAACTTTGTTATACTCAACCAGAGGACTTTGTTATACTCGATCAGGGGACTTTGTTATACTCGATCAGGGGACTTTGTTATACTCGATCAGGGGCCTTTGTTATACTCGATCACCGGACTTTGTTATACTCGATAAGGGGACTTTGTTATACTCGATAAGGGGAATTTGTTATACGCGATAAGGGGACTTTGTTAGACTCGAACAGGGACATTGTTATACTCGATCAGGGGACTTTGTTATACTCGTCCTGGGGGCTTTGTTATACTCGATCAGGGGACTTTGTTATACTCGATTAGGGACTTTGTTATACTCGACAAGGGGACTTTTTATACTATACCAATGGACTTTGTTATACTCGATGAGGGGCCTTTGTTATACTCGATCTGGGGACTTTGTTATACTGCAGCAGAGGACTTTGGTATATTCGATCAGGGGATATGTTATACTCGATCAGGGGACTTTGTTATACTTGATTAGGGGACTTTGTTATACTCGATCAGGGGACATTGTTATAATCGACCAGGGGCCTTTGTTATACTCGATCACCGGACTTTGTTATACTCGATAAGTGGTCTTTGTAATCCTCGATAAGGGGAATTTGTTATACTCGATAAGGGGACTTTGTTAGGCTCGAACAGGGGACTTTGTTATACTCGACCAGGGACTTATATATAATTTTCGATTAGGGCGGCTTTGTTATACTCGACCAGGGGACTTTGTTATACTCGATGAGGGGCTTTTCTTATACTTGATCAGGGGCCTTTGTTATACTAGATCAGTGGACTTTGTTATACTCGATTAGGGGCCTTTTTTGACTCGATTAGAGGCCTTTGTTATACTCGATCAGGGGACTTTCTTATACCCGATCAAGGGACTTTCTTATACTCGAGCAGGGGGCTTTGTTATACTCGATGATGGGACTTTGTTATATTCGATGAGGAGGATTTGTTATACTCGATCAGGGGACTTTGCTATACTCGACCAGGGGCCTTTGTTATACTCGATCACCGGACTTTGTTATACTCGATAAGGGGTCTTTGCAATACTCGATAAGGGGAATTTGTTATACTCGATAAGGGGACTTTGTTAGACTCGAACAGGGGACTTTGTTATACTCGACCAGGGGACTTTGTTATACTCGATTAGGCGGCTTAGTTATACTCGATCAGGTGACTTTGTTATACTCGATGAGGGGCTTTTCTTATACTTGATTAGGGGCCTTTGTTATACTAGATCAGTGGACTTTGTTATACTCGATTAGGGGCCTTTTTTGGACTCGATCAGGGGCCTTTGTTATACTCGATCAGGTGACTTTCTTTTACCCGATCAAGGGACTTTCTTATACTCGAGCAGGGGGCTTTGTTATACTCGATGATGGGACTTTGTTATATTCGATGAGGAGTATTTGTTA